>NC_060276.1:8866233-8902426 GCF_021613505.1 Equus quagga
TGTGGGACGCTGCCTCAGCGTGGTCTGACGAGCAGTGCCATGTCCGCGCCCAGGATTCGAACTGACGAAACACTGGGCCGCCTGCAGCGGAGCGCGCGAACTTAACCACTCGGCCACGGGGCCAGCCCCACTAGTTTACAGTTTTGCCTTTGGATTTTAGTTAGTCTTTCTTTTCTACATTCAGATGTTTTAAGTTCATCAATTTTTAAAGTTCATGTTCTACCACTTTGCACTTTCTTGCATTGCATCTTAGCATAGAAAGTTTCCCTAAATGTAAGATAAATATTCACCATGTTTTCTAAAAATGTATGGTTTTAAAATATTTCACACAAACTCCTCTGGAATTTATATTTGCATATGTTGTGAGGTACAGTTTTTAATATATTGCTGTTCTCTCAACTCCAGCCAATAACTAAAGTCTCATTACAATTTGAAAATAATTTTTTCTTTTTATGTTAATTTATGATACTTTTACCATGTAATAAACTGATGTATATATTAGAGTGTAGTTTTTGGCCATATATTCTATTCCATAAAACCGTTGATTCTTGTGCCATTTCTATGCTGCTTTATTGATCTTTTATATTATGATTTAATATCTGGAAATACATAAAATTATAAAAATATGGAGTGACATCATCATCATGGTGGAGTGAGCTCTTCCCTCAGAGTCTCCCTTCTAAGATACTATGAAAAGGACATTTGTAAACCAACAGAGGACATTCACAAAACACAAAAGGTGTCTGAGTGACCCATGCAGCCATGCGTCTGAAGGTGGAGGTGCTGGACGCCCAGGAGGAAGTGGAAGGAGGTAAAAGGAGCTCCTCTCCGTCCCTGGCAGTGATCTAGGGAGAAGAACTATGTGCAGCTCTAAGAAAAGCGGGAGGTTGTCCTCTGTGGGAACACCTTCATTCTCCAAGTTCTCTTGCAGCCCATGGGAAAGCTCCACACAGAGGATGCTAAGCTATTGTGGCTGTGTCTTCCTCAAGCCAGCATGGAAGGGCAAATAGTGATGGCAGAATGAGAACACTCTCAGGATCACATATGTGAAAGAAAGCATTCCTGCCTCTGCCCAGCACTGCAGCTAAGCCAGTTGGCCAGAGCACCCACACATGTCTTAGAAAAGCAGCAGCTGTGAGTGGGCAATTGCAGTTGAGCCCTATTGGCATAGATTCCAAAGGACAGGCACAGACCCCAATGATTGCAGCAGGTCCAGAATACACAGTTTCTCACCCCCACCAAGTGGCAGCAGGTGGAATCTGTGACCAGATACTATCACTATGCAGAGGTACAAATACACCCCATCAAAGCATATGAAGAAATATATTAATACTCCAGACCAGAAAGAAAATGACAAGCACCCAGAAGTCAGTCCTGAAGGCACAGAAATTTACAATCTAAATGACAAAGAATTCAAAATAGATATCATAAAAAACCTCAATGGGTTACAAGAAAATTCAGATAGACAGTTCAATGAAATCAGGAACAAAATTAATAAACAGAGGGACTTCTTCACAAAAGAGATTGAAACTATATGGAAAACCAATCAGAAATGCTGGAGATGAAACACACAATGAATGAGATAATGAAAAATCTGGAGTCCTTGAATAACAGACCTGATGTTATGGACAACAAAATTAGCAATGTGGAGGACAGAAATATAGAGCTGCTTCAGATGGAGAACTAAGACTAAGAAGAAATGATGAAATTCTCTGAAAAATATCCAACTCAATAAGGAAATTCAACATAAGGATTATAAGTATTCCAGAGAGAGAAGAGAGGGAGAATGGAGCAGAAAGCCTGTTCAAAGAAATAATAACTGAGAACTTCCCAAACCTGGGAAAGGAGCTGGAATTGCAAGTAAAAGAAGCTAATAGAACTCCTAATTATATCAATATAAAAAGGCCTTCTCCAAGGCATATAATAGTAAAACTGGCAAAAGTCAATGACAAAGAAAAAATATTAAGGGCAAGAAGGCAGGAGAAAATAATTTACAAAGGAACCCCTCTCAGGCTTTCAGCAGATTTCACGGTAGAAACATTTGTAATGAGTGGAGAAAGTGGAATGATATATTCAAAATTCTGAAAGACAAAACCTTTCAGACAAGAATACTCTATCCAGTGAAAATATCTTTCAGATATGATGGAGAAATAAAATCTTTCTCAGATAAACAAAAGCTGAGGGAGTTCATCATCATAACACGCCCCCTATAAAAAATCATCAAGAAGGCCCTTGCACCTAAAAAAATAAAAAGAAAGTGTTTACAAAGCCTTGAGCAAGGACATAAATAGGCAGACAAAATCAGAAAATTTCAGCTATCAGAACAAGGTAGGCAACACTTAATTATAACATTAAAGATAAAGGGAAAGAAAACATCAAAAATAACTATAATCTGATCATTTTAACCAGAAACTCAAAACACAAGATGGAATAAGTTCTGATAACAATAACTTGGAAAGGGGAGAGGAAAGGGATGGGATCAGCTTAGAGTAAGGAAATAATAGGCTATCAGAAAATGGACTATCTCATCTACAAGATTTTTTATGCAAACCTCATGGTAACCAATAAATTATCAGAACAAAGACACAAATGATAAATAAAGATAAAACTGAGAAAACCATCATAAAGAACTACCAAACTGAATTGGCAGTCCAAAATACATGGGACAAGAAACCAAGTGATAAAAGGGCAGCGTTAAGCCCTCATATATCAATAATCACTCTAAATGTTAATGTATTGAATTCTCCAATCAAAAGACATGGAGTGGCAGGATAGACTAAAAAACAAGACCCAATAAAATGCTGCCTCCAGGAAATACGTTTCAGCTCTAAAGACAAACACAGGCTCAGAGTGAAGGGATGGAAGATGAAACTCCAAGCTAATGGCAAACAAAAGAAAGCTGGTATTGCCATACTTATGTCAGGCAAAGTAGACTTCAAGATAAAATAGGCAATGAGAGACAATGAGGGGTAGTATATAACAAGAGACAGGACACTCTACAAAGAAGAAAGAACACTGATAAATATATATGCACCCAACATAGGAACACCAAAGTACATAAGTCAACTATTAACAAACCTAAAAGGAGATAGTAACAACAACACGATAATAGTGTGGGACTGCAGCACTCCACTCACATCAATGGATAGGTCATCCAGAGAGAAAGTCAACAAGGAAATAGTGGAGTTAAATGAACATTATAAAAATATTAGCAATTTCTGTCAAATTATCTTTCTAGTTTATCCTCAGGATTATTTCTAATTTTCTCTAAATAAATTATGTAGAAATTTTGATCTAGTTTATATCAAATACATAAATCTATTTTGGAGGAATTGCTTTCTGATATTTATATTATCTAAAATCATAGCTTTACTTCATTTATGCAGATTTAAAAAATTTGCTCATTATAGTTTATATTTTCTTCATGTAGATCCCACACTTGTTAAGATTATTCTTAGGTGCTTTATTTTTTAGTTGACGCTATGAACGGGATATTTTCTCTTACTATTTATAACTTGGCTATTGCTATATACAGGAACACTATTAATTTTTGAGCCTTTAATTTAATGTCCAATTGAAAACTTCTCATTTCTGGTAGCATTTCAATTTTCTTTTATAAATTTCTAGCTCTATAATCACATAATTTGCAATAACGATAGAATATTCCTCCTTTCCACTGGTACTTTTAATTTCTGTTTTAGTAGACAGGCTAGACTTCCAAAGTAATGTTAATGTTAAATAGTAATGGTGATAGTAATTTTGTCTTCTTCGTGATTTTAATGGGTAGAACTGCACTATTTCACTGTTAAGAATTATGTTACTTTTTTGTCTGAAATAACTCTTGTAATTTTCAATACCATTATGAGATGTGGAATTTATCACATGTGTTTTCTACTTCTTTCTTTCTGAGTCTTTTCAAATACAACCTGAGGTTGTGGAATCCATTTTTACAATTTACTTTTATTTTTGTTTGTTTTTTACAATACCATTTTCTTATTTCAAATTAAATACAAAATTAGTTTAGTGATTACACTAAAAGCAAATATTTAGAGTATATATTTACAGTTAAAGTATTTATTTATTTGTTTATTTATTTATTTTGAGGAAGATTAGCCCTGAGCTAACATCTGCTGCCAATCCTCCTCTTTTTGCTGAGGAAGACTGGCCCTGAGGTAACATCCATTCCCATCTTCCTTTACTTTATATGTGGGATGGCTGCCACAGCATGGCTTGCCAAGCAGTGCCATGTCCGTACCTGGGATCCGAACCGGCAAACTCTGGGCTGCAGAAGCAGAACGTGTGCACTTAACTGCTGTGCCACTGGGCCGGCCCCAGAAGTATTTATTTATACAACAGCCTATTCTTTAAATTTTTTCCAAAATTGCCTTGAAATTTAATTGTTTATCTCTGGATATTTTCTCTCTCTTTTTTTTCGAGCATACATTTTCAAGTAGTTTAATTCAGAAGGATCTTCAAGTAGTTTGTTCATGAAGAGTACCAGGTTGGCATAATTTCTGAGTGTTAGCATGCTTCCAGATGAATTCATATACAAATGACAATTTCTCTTAGTAAAACTGCAATAGATTCTGCTTCCATAACGTTCAGGGCTTTAGTGTTGCAGAGGAGTCTGAGGTCAACCTACGTCTGAGTCTTTTGTGGGGTAGATTTTCTTCTTCTTCTTCTTCCCTTGTATTATTTTAATGGATATTCATGGGATATTTTCTCTGTGACTGAAATCTAGAAGTTCCATCAAGAAAAAAATAATTCATCAAGATAAATGTGGGTGTGGAATGAATATTATTCATTTTCCTTAACACATTTTGAGCACCATCAATTTTCAGGAAAAAGGTCTTTGTCTCTATTTGGAAAATTTTCTATCATATATTTGCTTATTACTTCTGTTCTCTCTGTTTTATTCTCTTTTTCAAGATCACCAGTTTTCTGTAGGTTGCATCATTGGAATATGTCTCCCATATTGATCATGTATATATCATAACATTTTTATCTTTTTATCCCTTTTCTTTGTGACCTGGAAGAACTTGTTTAAGTTTCTCTTAACTTTGGTTATTCTTCAGTGATGGAAGCTCACATTTATTACTTATTGACTACGTGTTGTGTTTTATGCACTATCTCCTTTAATTCTCCCAACCACCCTGTGAGTGAAGTTCAATTATTATTTCTATGTTTTTGTTAAGAAATTTTTTTTTGAGGAAGATTAGTCCTGAGTTAACTACTGCCGATCCTCCTCTTTTTGCTTAGGAAGACTGGCCCTGAGCTAACATCCGTGCCCATCTTCCTCTACTTTATATATTGGACACCTACCACAGCACGGCTTACCGAGCGGTGCCATGTCCGCACCCAGGATCAGAACCAGCAAACCACAGGCCGCCAAGAAACGAAGCGTGCAAACTTAATCACTGCGCCACTGGACTGACCTTTATTATTTCTATTTTGAAAAATTAGATAACTTCTGCTCAGAGAATTTAAGTAATTTGCAGACGTTCATACTTATGATAAATTTGAACCCCAGAGTCCATGTTCCTAAGCACTTCATTATATGGTTTCTCCAGATTGTCAGATATTTATTTTCTCCATTGTAGTTTTTCATTTTGCAATTGCAATTTCCATCTTCTATGTCAGATTACCCCGCATTCCTAATGTTTCATCTAGTTCAGTAGAGGCATTCTCCTCCTGAGAATATGAATTAGATTATTTTTAGAAACAATAGATTTGTTGTGTCCTCTGCTGTTAACAAGGAACAGTATTTTTAAAAAGCTTTATAAAGTCATGACTGAATTTAAAAGATGTTGATGAAATTAGCCGTTATGTTACAAAATAACTGCTACAGGATGACTTATATGAGTACTTTATTTTAAAATATAGATAGTTATCTATTGCCCTGATAATGAGATCTTGGTAATTCCATCTAGTTATTTAAAAATACATATTGTGTATCTACCAGCCATATCTGAGGCAGTGGGGAGGAAAAGAATCCTAGCTAGAGTGTAACAGGATAATAAATTGTGCGTTTTCAGTTTTCTAGGAATTTTGGCTAAAATCCTAAAGCTGAGAAAAATGGTGCTAGACACATCCATGCAGGGCATACTAAAAGCTAGCAAAATTGGTCTAGTGACCTCTTCTCCATCTTTTCTGTATAAGACAATATGAAAGTTTTTAAAGGGGATTGTTGAAGACAACTTTTAGGAATAAAAACTAGAATGGCTTTTTAAAGTTTTCCCACTAAACTCAAGCCAGAAGAGGGTTCCATAAGAACCACTTGTACAGATTTAGTATGCCTGAAAGAGGAGACCAAGATTATATTCTGTAGAAACTTCCTGAATGGCAGAAATTCATATGCTCAATTCATGATCCTGCTCAGATTGGGTACAGTGAAAGAGTTCTTCGAAGAACTGGACAGTATCTTCAGGAGTTTGGGAACCATAAATGAAGGTAGAAATTAAGAGTGGATTGAGTTAGCTCCAAAGACAGTGCAAGTAGAGATCAGTAGTGATTTTCCTTTGGGCCAAGTGGATAGCTCAGAAGGTAGTTAGCTTGAGTCATCTTGATGTCTCAATGGGACCAGGCCCAAGAAAGCTGTTTACTGGAGTGAAAGGACTCAAATCAGGAGAAGCTATGAGTGTCCTGCCAGAGGCATGTGCTCGGAAGGTGTGGCAAGAAGTCACCCAGAAAGAGCATTGCCTGAATGAAAGAATTCATTATGGACATCGATGGCGAGCACTCTGAAGAATGACTTATGAGCCACACAAAAAAGCCGGCATGTGGACACATATTATGAAGTGGAACTCTGAAGTCTGGATTTATAAATACAGCAGCCAATGCAAAACTCACCCCTCTTTCTCTAATTCTCCTATTCCTTCCCAACTCTGCAAGAATCTGTTAGTTATTGATTTCTATGTAACAAATAATCCCCAAATTTAGTGTCTTAAACACAACAAAAATTTATTTTTTCAGTTTTTGTGGATCAGAAATTCAGAAGTGGCCTAGCTATGTAGTTCTGGCTCAAGATCTTTCATAAGGTTGCAGTCTAGGTGTTGGCAGGTGATGCAGCCCTCTGAAGCTTGACTGAGGCTAGATGATTCACTTCTAAGATGGCTTACTTACTTGGCTATTGGTAGGAAGCCTCAATTCTTTGTTGGCTATTGGAAGAAGGCCTCATTTCCATTCCACATGAACCTCTCCCTAAGGCTCCTTGAATGTCCTTACAACACGGCAGTTGGTTTTCTAAAGAGCAAGTTATTTATAGAGAGAACAGGGAGGAGGCCACAGTGTCGTTTTTAACTTCCTCTCAGAAATAACACTCCATAAATTCTGCAATTTCTTATTGTTTACACAGGTCAACCCTATTCAGTGTGAGGGGGGAGTACAAAACAGCGTGAACTAGGAGATGAGAATTATTTGAGGTCATTTTAGAGGCTGGCCATGTGTGGCTAGCAAGAGGTAGTGGAGTTGAGGGAAGAGTGAAAGAAGAGACCAGGCACTACCTACACCCCCTCTTCTTGATGGCAGATCACAGAGCCTAATTCAGATGAGGAGAGGCTTTGGATCAGACTTAAGACTGAAAGTGAGTCATGGTTACTACATGTAGAGTATTTATAAGTCCCAGTTTGCCTGGGAGAGTCCCTGTTTACTTCTGTACTCCTGGAATCCAGTCTGATTTTGCATTTCTCCTGGATATTTAATTTTTTTTAATGTATTAATATTAGTAGTTGCATTAAAATATGTCAGGGTAGCTTTGGCAGGTCTGAAATTTATATTTCCATTTTATGAGTTGGTCTCATCTAGTCGTGTGTGAGATGCTTGTATAGTGAACAGTGGCAGACCATTTTACTTTCTCTGACCTTTATGTTTAAAGACAACATGCAAGATGTTTGCAGATAAAGTGTCTGACATGTACTGGGGATGATTACTTCCTTTTAGTCTCAGATGGTGACGGGAGAAGTAATTGACTCTGCTGCCCTATATGAGCCAATGATGCCATGGTCTATGCCAAGAACTGCAAAATGCACGAAGCTTCCAGGTCACCACTTGTCAGGGTCAGTGGGAAACATGGGAAATTATAGGTTGTGTGCAACAAATATGGGAGAGGAATTGAGCAGCCACACCATAGTCTGTTTAGAGGGTAATCTAAATCTCTTTCCTATTGAGACTCTCCATTTTCTTTGAAGATTTTATTTTTTTTCCTTTTTCTCCCCAAAGGCCCCCAGTACATAGTTGTGTACTTTTAGTTGTGGGTCCTCCTAGTTGTGGCATGTGGGACGCTGCCTCAGCGTGGCCTGATGAGCGGTGCCATGTCTGCGCCCAGGATTCGAACCGGAGAAACCCCGGGCCGCAGAAGCGGAGTGCACAAACTTAACCACTTGGCCACGGGGCTGGCCCCCTCATTTTTATAAAGTACAACTTGATAATTAGTTATTTTACTGTTTGTTATTTTTAAATTTTTTGCAGTACACTTTTTCTGTAGGTATGAGCTGCAAAAAGTGAACATGCATATTTAATGAAAATATTAAGTACCCAATTTTTATCTCTTCAGAAAATTAATGATGAAAACAAAATATTCATTGATGTTTCCCACTTCCTCATTGGAGTCATAGTGGTCTCATTGATCATGTGAAAACCAGAAATCACAAATCTGCTGAAGAAGCACTAGCAACCACTTCAAATGTTGTTTAAGAGGATCATACAGCGGGTGATGATTGACTCCTAACTCATGAAGCTGCAAAAGGTCGGTTTACATGTTACTCTGTGAAACATGACTTGTCTTTTAGGATGAAATCACTGTTCTAAATTAATTTTGCTCATTTTCAACTTCAAAATATTTGTGCTTACAGGAAAAATAAAAGGATAGTTCATAATATATTGGCTCCACTAGCAGAAAAGAATCTTTACAGAGGGTTGAATTTCATAATAGTATCGTCCGATACTTTAGATGAAAAATGAGTTTATTCCAATAATAGTACCATTTTTAAGAAACCAAATTTATGGAATCAAGGCAAGGCTTTGGGAAGATGACTATGTCAAAGGTGAAATGTCTGTCATTATTTTGAATGCTACTGTAAATTCACTTTAACAGTTCAAAATTGAAGAAAAACATTTTATTTTGTAATTTACATTTCCATGTAAATGTATTTACATTTAAATAAATTTAAAATACAAATGCAATTTATTTTGTGGTGAAAATAAAAAATTTTGCTAGAGACTAGCATTATGATGAAAACAATGTTCCTACTAAAGTAAAAAAGATATAGAGCAGAAATGTGCTTTGAATTGGTGTTAGTATGTATATAATTAATAATTAAGTCCATAAAAGCATCAATGTTCTACCAGCTCAAATAGAAGCCATGGTTTTCAAAATTCAAAAATATTACTACATATACACAATGTATTTTGATTATAATGATTTTTGTGGAAGTACTCATATTATGTAATAACAACAAAAATTATCAGCCTGATCGTTTAGATATCTTTGCTGCTTATGATCAATCTGATTTTAAAAATGATTGAATCTTTGAAGAACTGCTGATAAATCAACCTAAGTGACCTATGTTATTTAATTTTTCTCTCCATAGAAGGCTTCTAAATTTTGGCTTTTTGTTCAAAATCAATAGATAAATTTATATTCTATACTAGAATTTCATCAACCGAGAAGATGTGGTGGTTCTGTAATGTGTCAACATGGCTAGGCTGAACTACTTTTCGCAGTGTTCCTTTCCCTGTATGTTTTTGCTTAGTTTGGTGGATAGAAGAAAAGCACCAGTGATTGAGGGTTTTCACTTTTTTTTTTGTTTTTGAGGAAGATAAGCCCTGAGCTAACATCTGCTGTCAATCCTCCTCTTTTAGCTGAGGAAGATTGGCCCTGAGCTAACATCTGTGCCCATCTTCCTCTACTTTATATGTGGGACACCTACCACAGCATGGCGTGCCAGGCAGTACCATTTCTGCCGCCGTGATCCGGACTGGCGAACCCCGGGCCACTGAAGCAGAATGTGCACACTTAACTGTCACGCCACCGGGCAGGCCCCTGGGCTTTCACTTCTGAGAGGTTGACGCAGGTGCTTTCGCAGTTCACAGGCCTCTTCACTTAGCTGTTGATTCATCTCATTGAAATGGGGCAGCAGCCAGGCCTGCCAATGATCCATCTTCCCCTGGATCCTGCCTCAGCTCCTTTCACTTCTATACCAGGTGAGTGTTAAGCTTTATGACAAAGAGCACCTACTTTTCCTGAAGGACTTTATCGAGATTGGAGACAATGAGATCTGACAAAACTGCAGTACATCTTTGTCAGTTCTACCCAAGCTCATGGGCTGCAGCTCATGTTTGTAGGTTCTAGCTTGTTCTTGCTTCCCCCACTTTACATCCATCTTCCTTTGCTTACTGCCTTCCCTGTAAATGTCACATTCCAAAATCAGACATAAACACAATAGCATTAAAAAGACTGCTTACTTAGCTCCTACATTTGCCTAACATAAAATCCCTGTAACAAGTCATATTGATTCATGTGTATATGTATGTATATAAATTGTTATTGTAACTGAAAATCACAAAGCTCCGCTCTTGCCGATAACTTGCAAATAATAATTGCAGCACCTGATGTTGGGAAAAAGTCTAGGGAGTGATGTTGTAGGATTGAAGGAAGATCAGTGTGGTTGGCTCATAGTGAGTGATAGGAGATAGGTTGGAATGAGATTGGAGAAACAGGCAGGAGCTTGATTTTCGGAGTTTAGACTTCATTCTCAGTGCACTGACAAGCCACTGGGATGCTTAAGCAGGAGCATAATATGATTTGATTTACATTCAAGACGATTTCTCTGAGAAGCGACTGAAGGGGTACAAAATGGAAATGAAGAGACAAATTAGGAGGCTGTTAGTGAAGACTAGCCATAAAATGGTGGAATCTTGAACAAGGGGAGATGACAAAGGAGATGGATCATAATAGATGGATTTCAGATATATTTTTGTTTTATAATTGACAAGATTTTTTAATAAGAGCTTCACTGTGGGATGGGTGGGTAAGAGAAAGAAAGGAACCAGGATAATTCTTAGGTTTTACACATTTGAATGATTGGGTAGACATAGATGATGAGGTTATTGCTGAGATGTAGGAGGAGTATGCGTGTGTGTGTGTGTTTTATATGTTTATGAAGAGTCAGGTTTGCAGGACACATAAAAAGTTCAGTTTATGCATATTAAGTCAGTCCCTCTCTGTTTCTGACTTTCTCTTCTTTGGCTGCCAGAAAGCTAAGAAAAAATATTTGAGGATCAATAACATCAGCCCTTTTAGTTCTCTTATTTTCATATCTCTATTCCTGTCCTCTTCCACTGCTTTTGGATTCTTATTCATATATATATATTTCCTTGGTAGTGATGCTTGGTTCCTATTTATATTTTATTTTTATTGTATGTGTTTTTGTAAACTATTTTGAATTCTTTATGAAATAGTTTATACCTGTGGTTCTCATCTGAGGACAATTTTGCCGCCCCCCCCCCCACCCTGGGACAATTGGAAATGTCTGGAGACATTTGTGGTTTTCATAACTGGTGGGAGGAATGCTACTGGCATCTAGTGGGTAGACGTCAGGTGTGCTGTGAAACATCCTACACTGCACATGACAGCACCCCCACTGCAAAGAATTTTCTGGCACAAAATGTCAATAGTGTTGAGGTTGAGAAACCCTTTGTAGAATATCAATAATTAAATAAACAAATAGAAATTGTGAAATTTATGAGTACTTGGTGATGAAATGTTAGGTACCACTGAAATAGTGTGTAGCAAAAGCTTGTTATATTCTCTCTTTTCTTTGTAAATTAAAAAAGCCAAAAACTTCTAAAAGGCATGCAACAGCAAACAAAGTTCACAAAGTCCCACCATTTCTTTCAGCATGTAAATCATTCGGGGTTGTGTTCTTGAAGCCAGTGAGTAATTCCTCAAACAAAGAACAACAGAAAGCAAACTAATTAGTTTCCGTTCCGGAAGGTCCATGAATGAGTTGTTTCCTTTTTGAGTCATACTTGTAACCAGGTGCAAACATCACTTCCCAGCACAGATTCTATTCAGAGTCGAAAAGCTTTTGTAGACTTCAGTTTATAACATACTTCTAGAATTGTAGCATTCTTGCTTGTTGCAAGGTTTATTGTTGACCAAACTAGGTTTGATAAGGGAAGTATTACTTAATCTCCTTAAGCCCAATTAATATAGTTGATTAAAAGGAGAACAAAGGGGAGGAAGTGAGGGAGAGAAAGGAAAGAAAGAAAAGAATATGGCATAACTTGTTCCTTCAAATAAGTTTTAAATTTCTAGGGGATTGCCTCAAACGTGTAGCCACTTATTTCTTTGTGTTCAGTTGTACTCAAAGCAGGTGAAAAGTATTACAGTATTCTATAATCACACCTTTTACAGATAGCACAGCTGTATTCCAAAGTAAGTGTTATCCGGATGCCTGTTGAAGTCTCCCTATCCTTTAAGAGTCACACTCTGAGAATTCAGTGGCCTCTGGAAGTCTTGCACATTTTGCCCCTGGGGTCTCCGATTCTCTGAGATCCTTTTTCCACTGAATTGTCCTGTACATTGATCATCTCCCCACCCTTCATGTGCTGGCCCGACTCTGCAATCAATCTATACCTGTGTGCAATTCAGACCCTTTCCTCTCCTCAATGCTCAATCCCCACCCCCATACACACGTAGGCATGGACACACACACGCATGCACACATAAAATGCAGTATACACAATGTATTTCTGAGTATACAAATCTCTACAGAAAGTGTAAGAGAAGGGAGGTGACAATGCAGCAATGTGACTGAGTCACGGACTTTTTAAGGGCCTCAGGTGATTCTAATATACAACAGAGGTTGAGAAGCACAGCTTAAAAGTAATTCTAGTATTACCTCTTAAGATATATTTTTTTAACCTCCTCGCTACATACACTGTAGGCAGTTTTAATAGCATTTCAATATATAGACTTCATGACAGCTGGTTCTCTGTCTTGTTCCCTGCTCCCCAGCACCTAAAACAGGCCCTGGTATGTAGTAGGTGCTAAATATCACCTGTTGAATAAATTGATGGAAGAATCATTCCATCAATAGGCAAAGCAACAGATTCAAAGGTATTTGCAACCTGATAGAAGATATAATGGAATATTACTTTGCTTTACATTTACTGCCTTAAACTTTAATACCTCGAAGAAGTGATGAGTTACAGCAGAAGTTCTAAAATCTGAGACTTTGGGGAGGGGTCTTTGAACTTTCTAAAATTGTATGCAAAGTTTTGCTCATCTGTCCTGGTTTTTTTCCTTGCAAAAAGTTCCATAACTTTCCATATACTGTACTCTCAAAGTGGTCCAATGACTCAGAAAGGTTAAGAATCACCAACTCAGAGGATGTACAGTTCTTTCACTGACAAATCTTTTCATCTTAGAGAAGGTTCCCCAAGGTTCCTTTAAAAAGTCAACTTCCCTTGCACATTAAAAATACGATATATCCGGCGAAAATCTATACATTTCATACACATTGTCAGTAACCCATTCATTGAATAATATGCTATTCACTTGTGCTTACAAAGTGGGAGATGAACATTGTAAATGTAAATAAGTGAAGGAAACACTGTGGTAGCATGAATTTTTGGCAGTTTCATACCTGCTTCCTTTGACTCTGGACAGATTTGACCAATTACAGGAGCAAGGGTTTAAAAGGCTTCTGGTTCCACATAGGTGTGATTGATTCTGCAAATGTGCCAGAATCCCCTGCTCTCTCTAATTATCTGATTGAAAGGACCAGAGGCTCAGAAGTGCTAAGCAAATAGCCTCTTGTTTGCTAGAAGCTACCGCGGGTAAAGAAGATTTTGAGCTGGTGAAGGGTGTGTACCGCACTCTGATTGTTCTTACAGCTTTGGGGAATAGTCAAGGTCTTCTATTATTTTGTGAATTGGTAAAGTCCTATTTTCAGATTGTTTTTCTCTCTTTGTTAAAATAAACAGTGTTTAGCTCTGTGTGATCATCACTCAGTACATCAAAATGACACATCTAAAATATTTATGAAGTGTTTACAGTTGGCAAGTTCCTGCAAACCATCTCCATTTAATACCAATAATTCAGCTCTGTAAAGCTAAGAAATGATTAAAAATCACTATAGAAACTGAAAGAAACCAATGAACATACTTATGTTAACATAATTAACACTCTTGGTTAAATTTTGGATGATACTGTTTTTTGTAAGAGTGTTAGTCATAATTATTTTTCTATTTTTTACATAAGCTGAGGTTATACAAGAACAATTTTAAGCTTGTCTATATTTAATTTCAGATGGAATTTGAGGTATAGAAGAATACTAGTAAGAATTTATAAGGGTTTTTTTAAGATAAATTTTGTCCCCCTAGACATATATGCGACTATTGCAGATCTTAGAATGTCTCAGACTGTCAGGTTCTCCTCACTGTGAATTTAAATGTGATGCGTGCACTCCAACTTTTAAATAGGGCCCTAAAGTGTTTTGTTTTAATAGCAGTTTTGCATCCATCACAATTTATACTAATATTCTATGACTTGCGGCATTCTTTAAAGATTTACTGACCCAGACGTCTTGAGAATAAGCTCACGTCAAATGGAATCATCTTTATCATCCTCTGCTGCTGGTTTTGTGTGAAAAATAAATGCTTTTCTGTTTGAGGGGTAATGATATATTTAATTCTAGCAAAAGCTGTTACTCTTGTTTCAAGTTTTCAGAGTAAGATTCAGAGCTTAAAATTCTACAGTCCCAAGATTTTAAAAGAAAATGTTGATTGGGTATATAATAAGTTTGTCTCTCAGAATAATAAATGTGATATTTGACATGTCAGGTAAAACAGATTACTGAAATGAAATCATCTTCCTTAATAGTAGTATTTTTCTTCCACTTTTAAAAAGATTCTCCCCTCCACAAAGGAATGAGAATATAATATGGAATCAAGTCATTTCTAACTGGTTAAAGGCATATTAATAGTCAGTCTAATGAACATGAGACAATAAACCTTTCACAGCTGATGTGCTGCCAGGTGCTGCGGGCCCAGAATGTGGCTTTGAAGACAGGCAGAAGATGCAGGTGCCCGTTGCCCCTTTCACTTGATAGCTGTAACCTTGAAGAATTTACTTAACCTCTTTAGATCTCAATTTTCTTATCTGTAGGTTAAAAACAGTCAAGGAACTGTCAAAGTCAAACTCGGGTCTGTTTGTCTCAAATCCTTTTCCGGATCAAGCGCTATGGGGTGTGATCTGGACATCTCCATTTTTGAAGCTCTTCACGTGATGCTTTCATGTAGCAGGGGTTGAGAAACATTATCATAGAGCAGCTATCAGCACCTTATTATCCAAAAGTCAAAACTGGCCACCCACCTGTTTTTGTAAATAAAATTATATTAGAATACAGCCATGTCCATTCATTTATGTATCATCTATGGCTGTTTTTGTGCTAAATGGTAGAGTTGAGTAGTTGTGACAGAGATTATGTAATCCATAAAAGCAGAAATACTTACTACCTGGCCCTTTATGGAAAAGATTTAATAGCCCCTGTCTTAGAGGGAAGAATGTAGAATCTGAAGTCAGAACTGGATTTAAATTCTAGTTCTGCCTCTTATCCACTGTATGATATAGGGGAAGTCACTTCAAGTCTCTGAGACTTAGTTTCCTCATGTGTACAATGGGTCTAGCAAAGGTGCCTACTATGTAGGGTAGTTGTTAGGATTACATGAGATAATATACTCCAAGTGCTTGGATTAAGCCAGGCACATCATAAATGCTCATTGAATGTTTGCTCTCCTCCTCTTCTTTCTCCCCCCTCTCCCTCCCCCCTCCTCCCTCCTTGTTCCCTAACCCCTCTTCCTCCCCTCCCCCTCCTACCCCCCCCCCGTCTCCATTCTATTCTTCCTCTTACTCTCTCCTTTCTCACTCTGAGCATCTATTCAGTCATCATTAACCAAGCTGTCTGGTTTTTACCCACTTACTATCTCTCCAATATTCCCAGTCCCTCCATCCCTCTGCCAGTACTTTACATTGGGTGATCATTATTTACAAGGCACCTTAAGACCCACCTCTTCAGTTTTACCTCTTACCAACCACCATTCCCTGGAGAACATACTGGAAGGAGACTAGAACAGGAGTAGGCATATTAGGCAGTTCACAGAGTTACCAAGGCAAGATGAGAGTAGATTGGGCAAAGGTGGTAGTGGTGGAGATAGAGAAAATTGGGCCGATTCAAGAGTGATTTTGAAAGTAAAATAAATGAGAGTTCCCTTGAATAGCATCTGGGGAATGATGGAGAAGCAAGTGTTGAGGATAAGTGCCAGAATCATGGCTTATGCCCCTAGCTGGTTGGTAGTGTTGATCACTGAGATATAGGGTATTCTGGAAGAGGTCTACATGTGGTGGATGTGCTAGATGTTTTCCATTTACCTTTCTTGATTCACTCTTTATGCTTCTTCATCCTGTTCTCTGCCCTCCGAGGCTGACCTTTATACACCAAGTCAACTCAGCTTCCTTGCTGTCTATCTGCTAGTTGCGTTTGGCCAATGAGAGGCTCTAGCAGGAGATCATCGGGCAGAGGGAGAGAGAGGTTGGGAAATTAATCTCCTAGTACATCTCTTTTGTCCTCAGTTTGTTAGTGACTTCGTTTCTAAACTAAGACCACTGTTCTTGTAGGGTAGTTCACCTCTAAGCTATCATTCTCTCAACATTACAGCTATTGTTTTTTCTCCTGTCCCCTCTAAACCTAAGAGTGGTAAAATCTTCTCACTGTTGCTGTTCTTGGGTGCTTCAAAATCCCTTGTTGGTTTCCATAACTCTGAATATACTATTTGTAAATAGACTTTCTACGTAGCCCTTTCTAAGAGGCCATCTCTAACTCCTGGGACTTGGATAGACATTGTGAGGAATATTGTAGTTTGGTTTTCACTGTTGAGTTTGAGGAGCCTTTAAGATATCTAGGAATAGAGGTCAACAGTGCAGTTAAATATATGTGTTTGGAGCTCAGATAAATGATCTGGGATAAGAGTCTACTATGTGCAAGGTACTGTGCTAGATGCTTTGAAAATGGTATTTCCTTATATTCTGCTGACCCTGTGATGTTCTCTTACTGTACTAGGGTGACCAGTCATCCTCCTTTTCCTGGAGCTTAGGCATTTCCTGGAATGTGGGACTGTTAGTGCCAAACCAGGATGGATTGATTACCTTACATTTTACCTATTTGGAATCTGAAACTCAAAATAGTTTAGTCATTCAGATAATTAGAGGCAGAGCTGGGATTTGCCCTCTCTCTCTCTGATTGTAAATACTGAATTCTTTGCACCACACACCATTCATTTCTAAACGTGAATTCTCCTTAGAATAACCTTAGGTCTTCATAAAAAAAATAATAAAAGAAAACAACCGCCCAACAACAACAATTGCTGAACCCCACCAACAGAGAATCTGATTCAGTGGATCTGGGGAAGGGCTCAGCAATCTGTTTTTATTAAGTACTCCCAAGTAATTCTGATGCAGACTTGCTTTTAGGAATTACTGTACTCCACCACACTACTCCTCTTATACAATAACAAAGATGCAAATATCTTGTTGAATTGAAATCTTCATTAGGCTCAAAACTCATCTCATGTCCTGATGATAGAACAGACAGATTTTGGTTAGAATTCAACTCTACTACCTTCAGCAAGTTTCTTCACTTCTCTCTCTTCCTAATGTATGAGACGATATCTACCAGTAGTACCCACTGCAAAGTATTGTGAGGATGAAATGAAATAACCTGTGTAAAGTGTCTGGCTCAGTACCTGGAGCATAGTACCCATCTGCAAGGGTTAGCTATTATTACTGTTACCAATTACCTGATAGAAATTTGTTTAGACGTGGTGTTTTTCTTCATACTTGTTAATAAGTAGCCTGAGTTATTTTCTCTCATTATTTCCTACTCTATTTTCCCACCACATTTTCCTTAGAGAAAGTCAACCTAGAATGACTACTGACCATTCATAAAGAGTTCAATTACTGGAATGAGATATCCGGAGAAGAATAAGTTTACTCAAAAGTGGGTTTTAGTAAAGGCAGGTCATTTTACAACACCCTTTGAACTAAAACAGAGAAGAAAGGTAGCAAATGTTAATTTAGAGTCTCTTGTGTGCCAGGCCTTAAAGATAATATCTAATGTAACTGTAATATTAAAGCAGTAGTATAGAGGCTGATGATTGTCAGTGATTTGTTGAAGGTAGCATATGAAGAAAGCAGCAGAGCAGGAACTGAAAGCTAGACTTTTCTCATTATCAAGGTTATATTGTGGCTCATGGAAGTGCTGCTATGGGAAGGATTATAATGAGGAAGGCCAGCACAGTAATTATGGAAATATCATGTTTATATAAAGCACTTTATGCTTGCTACACTGCTTTTGTACTGGGTTTTCATTAATCACCCTTTTATGAACCCAGATTTGGGAGTCACCATGATATTCTTTAAAGGGGAATAACTTAAAGATAAATAATATGTATTCTCTGCCCTTAAGGAGTTTATAATCAATGGGAAAGTTGGAGATGTAAAAAACTCATTATGAAATGGCACAGGTAGTAAGTGACAAAGCCAGAATCTGAACCCGACACCACCTCACTTGCAAATGCTATAACAGAAGTAAGAGAAAAATGTCTCAAACACAGAGAGTGAATGAATGAATGAATGAATTCATCCCTCATGAGACTCTGGGGGGATTCCCTTATTCAATAAATCTTTGATTGCCTATCTATACCAGACAATATGCTAGGTGTGGGAGACAAATATATCTATGTTTTGAGGAAGTTAAAATTGTGGCATTAGCTAAGTGTGCAAAGAAACATATTTTGATGACCAGTGAAAGGAAAAGGAGCTATAATTGAGTTGTCTATGGTCACGTAGCTTGTAAAGAACAGAGCTGGGCTTTGAATTCATATCTGATTCAAACACCATCAGAGTTGATGAAATTACCAAGGGCAAAGGAGAGAGAACAGGTAAGTAAAGAAGATTTGCAGAGCATGGAACCTAGGATTAAAAGACAAATGGTAGAAGCATCACAGAAGTGCTTAATACTATAAGCCAAAGTACAGGATGAAGGCAAGTTAGAGATGAAAGTGAAAGGCACTGGGCATTGGGATCCAAGCGAGGTGTGTATATTTATCAGATTTACTCCATGATTCACAATATATTCATCTAATTTAAGCAAATCCATATGCAGCATAGCAGCTCCCCTTATTCGTAATGTGCAAAATGCAGGAGAATAGAAGAAATGATAGGTCTCTGTGCTTGAAGGATTTTTGGTCTAGTGAGGGATAAAAGAAAACAACCTACAAAAACAGTTGCCATGGCACAGTCAGAAATGGCTTCAGGTGGAAAGATAAACATAAGTGTTCTAGTGGAAGAGGGAAAGAAGGCTGATCCAGGTACAGGACTAGTGATCCAAAGGCAAGAAGCTTGGACGTCTCATGATTTCTTGGGGAAATAGCCCATAATTCAGCCAGCTTGTCCTCTAGCTTGCTGACTGCAGTCCTCGATGATACTTATCCAGGCAAGTTATTTACAATAGTGCAAACAACCTTAAAGTTAGTTTTACAGAGGTCAGATGAGAAGAGTAGATGAACAGAATTAAATTAGGTAGGAGATTAAGGGTTGAGACTATAGTGCACTAATGAAGATTGGAGTGTAAAATTAGATCATGTCCTGTGGGGACATTTAAAGAATAGGCCAGTTTCCTTAATTGAAAGTGCTATGTATAGAGGCCTATAGGCAGCAAACCAGATTCCACAATGGAGATGTTCAAATAGCTTTGCTCATACTAGGTGGCGATTGCCCAAAACTGTCTGGGGATGTGGTACAGACGTTCTAGCTCTTTAAAAGAAAAAATTGAATAAGACTTTGAATACTCGTTTCTGAGGATTATAACAACTATCTAAAAGTAAGTTTGGTCCAAACTAACTTTTTAACAGTATGCGGTCTTTTGATAAGTTGGATTATGTAATGATGTGATGTTCTGTGTAGAATGGAATTAGGTTTGTTATCTGATCTCTGAAGGTCAGTAAAATAGAGGTAGTATATTTCTAGTCTGAACGAAGTAACATAGTTAGGGATGGCTGAGCTGCAAGCTAGGTGGGATAGAGCATAATACTGAGAAATGCATTACAGTCAGCCAAGAGAGGCTTATGATTGGAAATCGTTAGTAGAAAGTGAGATTTTGCTGATTGAATACTTTTAGAATACACAATATAAAGAAATAATACAAAGTAGTACAACTATTAGTAATGCAAGTGTGAGCCTCATCAGGCTGTTGCTCTGGAATTGTCGTGAGAATGAATAATTTTGTCTTGCAATCACTAGACTATTTAGGACTCTATTACCACACTGCTCTCTAGTGAAGACTGCTTCTAAAACATGTGGGGAATCCTCACAATATCTTGTTTTGAAATATGAATAAAATGTACATTTATTCCTCTGTTGACCCTTAACTGAGTTGTCTGAGGAATGAATCCTGCCTTCTAAACATATTTAGACTGAAAATAAGTCATGGTGAATAAAATTAATGAAACAGAGTCTCTTCTCCTTCAGACGACGCAGTATCTGTTCTCAAGTATCTACTATGAGTCAGGAACTCAGATTTTCACGTACATGATGACGTGTAATTATCTTAATAACCTTGTGAAAAGGCTTTAACTATTCTATTTTACAGATGAAGAAAATGATACTTGAAGAAGTAGTGATTTGTTCACATTCACACAGTGGTTAAGCTAAAGGTTAAACTTGCTCTTTTCCATATAAATATTCTACTTTCCTTAAAATCTCTAAGAATTCCTTGTGTTGAGATACTGTTAATGTTCAGAAATGAATGACAAATTATACATTTAGAATATATCAATCCAGAAAGATGATAAATTATTTATTAAATTTGGAAAGTAGAAAGAGAAAATCTATATAAATTGTTCACAGTACCTTTTTTATGTTTCGGTGATTGAGTTGCTTAATAATACCAATCTACCAAAGACAGATCTTCCTCCACTTACGATGGGGTTACATCCCAATAAACCCCTAATAAGTCAAAAATATCATCAGTGGAAAATGCATTTAATACCTGTAACCTCCTGAGCATCATGGCTTAGCCTAGCCTACCTTAGACATGCTCAGAACATTTACAATAGCCTACAGTTGGGCAAAATCATTTAACACAAAGCCTATTTTATAATAAAGGGTTGAATATCTCATGTAGTTTATTGAATACTGTACTGAAAGTGTAAAACAGAATGGTTGTCCGAGTACAAAATGATTGTCAGTGGATCGTTTGGTTACCCTCGTGATCTTGTGGCTGCCTGGGAGCTACAGCTCACTGTCACTTCCCAGTATCACAAGAGGGGATTGTACCACGTATCGCTAGCCCCGGAAAACATCAAAATTCAAAATTTGAAGTACCATTTCCATTGCATGTGTATCGCTTTTGCACCATAGTAAAGTCCCCAAATCGTAAGGTGAACCATTGTAAGTTGAGGACTGTCTGTACAGTGATCAAAAGGGCAATTATGAGGTAAGGATTGCAGGATGTCACATAATTTGGTAGCCATATGGTCAGAATTTCTGAAATATGTGTCTGCCACAGAGCTGACTTTTCAGTTCATGGACACATATTATCTCATTAAGATTTTAAGAAAAGAAAATCATAAAATGTATACAGTTTAACATATTTAATTTACAATTGTAGTTCTGATATTCTATGTTTTAGCCTTAACTCTGGATATTACCTGTTCAAATTGATTTTCCATAACATGATAATCACAAGACAGGCAGATCACTAAGGACGAGTTGAAGAAGACATGAATATTGAAGTCTATATATAAGGAAATTGAATATAAGAGAGTAAAAAATCATAGTGCATATCTATTTCCTTTATTTTTTGGTAATATGTAATGTATCTTCCACAAATCTTACATAAAGTTAAAAAAAGCAATTTTAAAAAATTACTTATGCTGTTCAAGGAGGATTTATTATATTAATTTGCCTATTATTTTAAAGCATATAGGTAATTAATTGGGATTTGGGTGAAAAAATTCTGCAATCAAATAAGTATAGGATATGGTCAATTACTCTAGACTATGGCACATGTGTCATATTCAGCCTTCTCCCTATCTTTATAAATAAAGTCTTATTGAAACACAGCCATACCTATTTGTTCAAGTATTTTCTATTGTTGCTTTGTAGTACAAATGCAGAGTTGAATAGCTGCAACAGAGACCATAAGGCCTGCAAACTCTAAAATATTTACTATCTGGCCCTTATAGAAAAAAAGTGTTCTAACCCCTTGTCTGAACCAAGCAATTTTCTTTATTGTTGGAATCCACAGAGGCTTTAATCATCAACTGCGTGTTGTAAATTTCCAAGAAGAGGATGTGTTTAAATACATATTATTTTCCAAGCTTTTTGATCATAGTACTTTTTTGTACTCAATCCATCAGCCCCTTGCATTAGTGTTCTGTTGTGTGGTTTCAGAAGTACTGTTGATTGATTGGAAAAGACCAACATGTACATTCATAGTTTGCTATGACTTCCAGATTGCTTTAGCCATGGGCACAAAATCCTAACAAATACAACAATAACATTGCAATAACAATGCAGTATCTTTCAGTCTCCCAATGAGCAGCACTCAACTGATGATGATACTCTCCCAATGAGTGGCACTCTGCCAGTGATGACACTGTCTGCAAAAGTAGAGACTTACCAGATGAGAGAAGTTTGATTTTAAGTTATTGCATAGTGCTTTTATACTCAGGGCTCACCTCACTGTTCAAGAAAAATATACACATCTCGTTGCTTAGTGTTTCCATTTAAGAGGATGTTTGTAAACATTAGACTTTCCTAATCTTGGCCCAAACTTGGTATCAGTGAGGTCACATCCTCACCCAGGGAGAAAAGTAGAGTCAGTGCCTCTATGTCCCTAAATAGTACCACTTTCTAACTCCCCACCACCCTGGAAAGCCCATTTCTCTAAATTTGTGCAACACACAGGTTTAGAAACAATTTTGATTTTCTAATACCTATATCACCAGTATATAATTAAGTGTCTGATATTTTGTTTAAGATGCACATTATTTTTATTGGTGATATATGCCATTCTTAGTTTACTATTTCCTTAAAAGTAAAAAAATCTTGAATGGGTGACAAATGTTATAAAATACCTTTTCAGTATTTATCGAGATGATTGTATGTTTTATCTCACTTAACCTATCAAAGAAATAAATTACTTTAACTAGATTCTTAACATTGAATCATTGTTTCTTCATATTTGTATACTCAATATTGAGTTCATAGTCAACACTCATAAAGGATATACCAACAAAAATCCTTGAGAGACTATCAACAGAAACAGCAAACTCCTAAATTTAAACCAAGCTGCAAAGACTGTAAACACTGGAATTAGTAGAAAAATAATATAAAATGATCAAGTTTATTTAACATGTTTATAGAAATAAAAGAATATTGAAAGTATGACTAAGAAATAAATTGTCCATTTGACTTGTGAAATTCAACAAGGGGTAAAATAGATCTTCTAGACATAAAATAATAAGTTAGATTAAAACTTGGTGTATGGATTAAAAAGAATGTTAAACATAGCTGAAAATAATTGGTAAACATATCTATATATCTAAAATTCCTCAGAATTCAGCATATAGAAACTAAGAGATGGAAAATATGAAATGTATGTCAAGAACAATGTATGACAGACTTAGAAAGACTAACATGCATCTAGTCAAAATACTAGAGAGAGAGAAGAGAAAGAATGGAAGAGAGGAAATTTTCAATGAGTTAATAGCTGAGTATTTTCCAAAATTGATGAAAGAAACTGATCTTCAGACCGAGAACACCCAACAATTCCAAAACAGAATAAATAAGAATAAATCCACACTTAAGCACATTTGTAGAGAAACTAAAGAACACTAAAACAAAGAAATATTAAAAGCAGCCAGAGAGAACATATAAGTCACCTACAAAAGACTGACAATTATAGCTAAGATCCTGCCTGCAAAGATGGACGCCAGGAGACAGCAGAGAATTATATACTCAGAAATTATCTCTTAAAAATAAGGGCACACATTATTGTTTTCATACAAATGCCACTTTAAGAGAACTTACTGTAAAAAATTCTACCAAACTATGAGTAGATACTTTTAATCTTACATATTTTCAGAGAATAGAAAAGGGTACTCCTCAGCTGATTTAATTAGGCTCATGTACCTTGAAAGAAAAAGCTGGCAAGGGCTGTAGAAGAAAGGAAAATTATATGCTGGTCTTAGTCATGAAAATTAATACTAAAATCATTAAAAAGAAAATTGCAAACCAGCTCCAATTCATATTTTTCTCTCCATATGAATATCATATATGACATAACATATACATTTATGTATATGAAACATCATGACACGATGGTTTATTTCAAGAATGCAGAGTTGTTTCAACATTAGAAAAATGATTAATGCAGTTTACCATATTAAGAGATTAAAAGTGAAAAGCAATATAATTTCTGTATATGCAGAAAAAGCTTTTGATTAAAATTTCAATTTCATGACTTTCACAATTCATGATGAGAAATCTTAGCAAATGGAGTAGAAGGGAACTCCTTTACTTGATAAAATATATTGACAAAAATGAAGAAAATATCATACTAAAATACTATTCCTTTCAAAATCTGGAATAAGACAAGAAAGAGAGCTACCAATACCAGTTTAACAGTGCACTGATTGGAGGCCCGAGTCAGTGCAACAAGTCAACAAAAAGAACTTTAAAGAAATTAAATGTATATGGTTTAGAATGGAAGAAACAATGCCATTATTTGTCGAGTCGCATAGGGTAGTGGTTTAAGAGCATGAGCTTTGGCACCAAACTGCCTCTTGACTGTGGCACCTACTGTTTGTATGTCCTTGGCCATACACTTTGTGCCACAGTTGGTTCCCCATGTGGAAAACATGGCTAATGATAGTTCTGAGGATTAAATTAGTTTATATTTGTACAGTGCTTAGAAGTAAGTCTAGTGCACAAGTGTCATAAAAATGATACAGTTAAAAAAAAAATCACAGGTGATATGATTTCCTGAAGTTGCCTCTGGCCTCAAGCAGTCGCGTACATCTACCCAGTGTGCTACAGATGTATTATTCTATTTGTATTGTGATAGGAAAAGGGTGAGGAAGCATCATTTCTTATCCCTATGAGAAAATGAAATTTGATCTCTGACATCATGTACAAATATCTATTCTAGTTCGATTAAAGGCAATTTTGAAAGGCAAAACGTTAAATCTTCTAGATAAAAACATAGGACCACACTGTTCAATACAATAGACTTGAAATACATCTAAAAATTTAAATTTAGATTAGTTAAATAAAATTAAAAATTCAGTTCCTCAATCCATTAAGCACATTTCAAGTACTCAATAGCCACATATGACCAGTGGCTATCATATTGGATAGCATAAATTGTAGAACATTTCTGTCAACACAGAAAATTCTACTGGACAGTGTTGATAGTAGAGGTTGTCTTTATGGTCCTGGAGCAGGGGTCAGCAAACTTTGTTATGTAAAGGACTAGAGAATAAATACTTAGGCTTTATACACCATATACTATCTCCATTGTGTATTAGTCCTTGTTTATTTTTACAAGCTTTAAAAATGTAAAAAACATTCTTAGCATGCCATAAAAATACAAAATCCCGATGTGGCCAATGAGATATAGTTTGCTTATTCCTGCTCTTGGTTTACAGAAAGATTTCTTAAACAATACAAGAGGCTCAAATGTTTGATAAATTCGGCTACACTTAAATTAAAAATTTCTGTTTATCAAAAGCTACCATAAAGGAAATGGAAAGGTAAGGCACAAACTTGGGGAAGATATGTGCAACACAAAATTGACAAAGGATAAGTATCCAGAATATATAAAGACCTTTAATACATCAGTAATTAAAGGAAAAGGATGTGGAACATCATAAAACTCAAATGGCTGGTGAGAATATAAATTAGTACACCAACTTTGGAAAATCCTTTGGTACTACGTATTAAAGATGAAGATGAGCAAACCCTATGCGTTATCAGCTCCAAATATATATATATAATATATATATATATTATATATATATATAATATATATATGTAATATCCCTACTGAATCTCGTGTATACGTGCTGCCAGAGACGTGAAAGAATGTTCAAAACAAGTTGTTGGTAGAAGCCTCAAACTAGAAACAAGCCAGAGGTCTACTAATACTAGAATGGGTAAATATGTATTATACTCATTTAATGGGATGCTACATAACAATACAAGACAATCAACTACAGCTTCATGCATTAATATGAATGTATCTGAAAATAATTATATGGAGGAAAATTGTCATACGAGTGTTTTCAGTATGATTTGATTTCTCTAAGAGTAAAAAACAAAACTGAACAATAGTTTAACAATAAGTACTTAGAAAAGACAAGAAAAGTGAGGGAGCAATAAACACAAAATTTAGGACAATGAAGGAGGGGGGGAATGTAATCTAGTAGGGCACACAGGAGGCTTCAAAGGTCTTCGTAATACTCTATGTCTTCCTGAGTTTATCACTATTATTTATTTTTGGATCAATGCGGAGTTGAATAAATCGTACTAATTGATCATGAAAGCTCTCCTCACCAGCCCATGCATGTATGCATCTATCTCTGAATTCATAGTATGTACCTACGAACTCATCACTCGACACAAGAATTGGAAAAATGTTGACAATAACATTTACGTGTGTGCTCCTGCCCCATCCTATCCCCCTACGTGTGCCTACCTGAGATAGTAACCATCTTGAATCTTGTGTTACTCATTATCCTTCTTTTTAAATCAATCAATCAATCTATGTGTCCACACACATATGTCTATATATGTATACAAACATACACATAATACATGCATGTGGTTCAAATGTATAGTATATACGTATAGTTGTTTTTACTTTCTCAGTGGGGAATTCTTGTTCTGGGACTCACATTTTTCCCCTTCAGTGCTGTGTTGCTACTATTCAATACAATTTGCTAAGATATTGTTGTATGTAGTTATACTTCATTCCCTTTTGACTACTCTATAATATTCCATATGAAGTTTACATCGCAATATATTTATTTTCCTGTAGGGTGCATATGTGTTTTTTCAGTTTTTTTGTTCTTTCCTCACTATTTTTAATAGTTTACATATATGTTATACATGCTTGTAAATGTGTTTTACAATAAATTTTAAAAGCATGCCATATAACAATATTTAATGACATTGTAAGATGTTTTGCATATTAAGTAAAAAGTTTCAGGGTACTTAAAACATGTGCAGTGATTCACATTTGGAAAAATAGTAAATGAAAAAGAAAGCTATACATACCAAAAAATACGCAAAGGGATAGTGGATGTAAAATATCAATAGTATTTGAGAAATCTATGGGGTGTGCACAGAAAGGTGTCTAATGGGCAGTTGGATTGATTTAGGGTCATCACCATATATTATCATTGAAACTGTGAGAATGGATGAGATCACACTTGGACAGTGTAGGGTGAGAAGAGAAAAGGGCCTGGGTGAGAAAGTCTAGACATGCTAGCATTTAAAAAATAGATCAGAGGAGTGAATCTGGCAATAAAAATTGAAAGTTAATTCCCAGAGAAGTTGGAAGAAAATCAGAAATGTGTGTTATTGTGGATGACAAGAGGAGAAAATATTTCCGGAAGCAAGCTGCAGTAAATTCAGATTGAATGCAGCTGAGTGGTCAAGTAAGACAAGGCTGCGAAGTGCTCACTGGTTTACTGATAAGAAAGTCACTAACCTTGTTAAAAGCTGTTTCAAGCCAGTGATGGGGTGGGGAGGAAACTCCATTTCAAGTGGGGAAATGGAGACAGCCAATGCAGACAATTTCAAGAAATTTGGAAGTGAAGGAATGAAATGGCTAGGGGAGAAGGAAAGAGGGTTGGAAGAAGTTTTTTTTTCTTCTTTGTTTTTTGTATGTTTTTAGAATGAAAGAATTCACATCTATAAATGTTAGGAAAGAGCTCGTAGAGATTAAGTAGTAAAGAGTAGTGGAGAGGCAGCAGTATATGCAATTTCAAGTTCAAGTACTTATGTAAGACAAGAAAGAGGATACCATTTGCATTGTGTCTGGAAGGATCAAGCAAAGGATGGTTAAGGACGTAGATCAAAGTGCGAGGGGGTAGTAGGTTGAGAGACTTCTTGTCTGAAGGGCCTTGTTTTCTCATAAAAGTACAATGAAGAAGGAGGTAATGAGGAGATAAGAGTTGAAGTGATTGCTTTGGCTCCTGAAATAACTGAATACTAATTGTTATACCTTTAATATTTGATGCATTCATATTGCTGGTATTTTTATTGAGGACTCTAAAATTATATATTTAATACATTTTTGTTGTTGATGGTGGGAGGAGTCGTTAATATGTACGCATGTGTAAAAATACATACATTGTCAGACTCTAAGTCAATAAGCCTAGAGCCGGCCTTATTTGTCTCTCTTTGTAAGGAATCTGTTTTGTTGATTTGTTTTTGTTTTCTTGACTAGATTGAAAGATTCATTATACATACTTAAAATTCAAAAATTTAACCAGGATATGTGTAGGTGTTCATCTATTTTCTTTAATTTTGCCCTTTCAATTTGTAAAGATGAAGTCTTACGTCATTCAACAAAGCTGTCTTCTAATGTGCTTTTGCATATTACTTGTGTTATGATTGTTCTGGCGTCTTGTACAGGAATACCAGTTGGGAAGCCTCATGCAGATTGCTGTATGGTGGATTCAGGTTCTGCAGCAACTGTTTTGTTCTTTATTGGCTCTAATACTATTTAAGCTTGTGCTGGTATTTTATTTTCCTGTAGAGTTTGTTTGCTTGTATTTGATGAAAGGTGTTAGATGGTGACTAAGATGTGATCTCGTTTCCTGGAATAAATATTTTGCATGGGTATGCTCTTATTCCTCTTCTTCAGTGCTAGAGCAGCCTTCTTATTTTATGCAGAATTATTTTTATAATCCCTTTATAGTAAATTTCTTCAAAGCTTCCTCCTAGATCCCTTTCTCTTCTCACTTCATTCTCTTCCCAAGCAGTTCCAGCCATGCTTGAGATCTCAATGTACCACCTGCCTGCTTTCCTTTAAGGTTTGTAGTTATATATTCTGTAATTATTTGAATTTTGTCTGTCTCACTTTTAAAGTGATCCTGTCAGAATTTCACTTAATGTGTATTGTTCAGTTCACGACAGGTAGATGGCACCTTTTCTTTTTTTGTTTTTTTCCAGTGCTGGAGTAGGTTTCCCTTATTTCTATGTTCCATTCCCCAGTCTACTAGATGCTGGAAGGGGGTGGAGGCAACCTTGCGTGCATTAGCTAAAGTTACCTTATTTCCTCAAAGTCCTTACACCATATTTTTTTCACATGCTTCTGATTCTCTTTCCAGATACATTTACATTATGAAGCATAAATCAGCTTTAAGATTTGCTACTATTTTAGTTTAGTTGAACCTTTTATTTGCTCTCGATTTCATTCTTGTATAGATCATGTATTTAGCCCTCGCGCAATCATTGAATCTCGTATCCTATGGACTGTGAAAGTGTTCATTAGCTTTACAGGCTTTACAGGCAAGAGAAATCTTAGCGCAGGTGAACAGCCTAGTTTGAAGTGTGAGCTCTGAACTTTGAAAGGCAAAAGACATCCTCTTGACAGATTAAGTGATCTGAATAAAGAGTGAAATAAATTCAGCTACAAACCAACACAATCTGATAGAGTTAATGAGGGGAAAAATGCTATTAAAATTGTGTTATTGAAGAAGAAGATATTTATAGGTAATGAAATATTTTTCTTTTACTCCTTGTGACCTATGACTTGAGGGAAATCTTGGTTCATTAAACCATTACGCTATTCATCTCTGATGACTTTGGATGTGAGGCATGGGAGAAAAAGGTTTATATAAATGAGTGTGTCTAAATGGGCTCTTTCTGAACTATCAGACACTTAGGAGAAAAATCGTCTGACCAACACTGCTTGAACACACCTTATTTCATTTCTAGAGCTCCTAAATCAAAATAGGATCAACATATCCTATTTCATTATCCTGTATTAGTATTAACTGCATGGAACAGGCAGGCCATTTTATGCTGCATACTCCCTACCCTACTGTCAGGCCCAAATGGAGATATAATAAACTACTGTGGACTTTTTAATTTGAAAAATATTAGGTAATAGAATCATGGGATCATAAAGCAGAAAGGATTGTAGAGAGAGCATCTGCTCCATCTATGTTTCTTTGGGCAGCTTAAAGGGGAATCTGTCCATATTTTGCTTGAAGTACTCCAGGAACAGATACTTTCTCCAGAGCTTCTGTACTCGGACACTAGATATGTTTTTATTTTATCTTAAAGTGTTTTATTTTTTCTTGTACTTTAAAACAATGTCCTCTGTTTCAGTTATTGGGAATATATAGAAGTGCACATTATTTGTTTTATGTTAAGTTTTCATAGTCAAGAATACCATTAGATTCTTTGAGAATGCCTCATGAAACCCATTATCCATACCTTCAGTTATTTTTATTGCTGCCTTTGGGACATGTTCCTATTTTTCTACAGAATACATTGAGAAAAGGGACATGAGCGTTGAAATTGAAGACAAGTTTCAATAAAAGTTCCAACCTTCACATGAGCTGTGTAAAGTTAAGGAAGTTTCTTAACCTGAATCTCAGTTCTGATATCTTTAAACTGGGCATCATCTTGTTGAACTTTGAATCCTAAACATTTTTCAACCCACTTAAAGCCACTTAACCCTTAGAATGAAACATTTGAGCATTTATTTTAGAAGCAATACAAAGAGCTCATATCTCTCAAATCATAAGAGTCTCCAAGTGAAATGTATAACTCTCAGTATAGCTGTCTCTGAAGAAGGAAAACAAATAATGGAGGGCCCAGTGTTATTTCTAATCCCCAGGCTTATGTTTATTTCACAGCTATTTTTAGCACAGTCTCTCTCATAACATATTGATAAGCTACAAAGAAAGATAGTTGGCATCTTGACAACTTGGTCTTTTAATACAGAAGATCCATCAAAATATAAAGGAATATTTCTTTATTAAGAAACACAATGAGTCATTATTTTGTAACATTCTATGCAGATACTTTGTCGACACATACCTAATTATAGCTTGTGAATTTAGAAAGTTGTTAAAAGTTACAGCAGCACCAGTGTCCATTCACTTCTGGAATTAATACTCCCTGCTGCTCAACTTGGGTTTCCTGAATGTTTTACTCTGTGTTGAGCCGACTCTGGCTCTCTTCCATTGCTGCTGCTGAGAATCCTCAGGGGCACTGAGTGGCAAAGGGGGTCTGTCCTGGTAGACGTACTCTTCAAGCCCTTCTCTTGACAGCTTGAATTTCTACTCCCTGCTATGCTGCACTATAAACACTAATTTGTTCTTTGTTCAACTCCCACAGGACCCTTGCCATTCTGTGTTTTCTGTAGCTACCCATATCACTAGAACTAATTATTATCAAGGATCAGAGAAGCAGAAAGACCCAGATAAAGGAAAGTAAAGAAAGTTTCCTCTCAGGGGCCAGCCTGGTGGCACAGAGAGTAAGTTGGCATGTTCTGCTTCTCGCGGCCTGGGGTTTGCTGGTTTTGATACCGGGTGTGGACATGGCACCGCTTGGCAAAAGCCATGCTGTGGTAGGTGTCCCACATATAAAGTAGAGGAAATGGGCATGGATGTTAGCTCAGGGCCCGTCTTCCTCAGCAAAAAGAGGAGGATTGGCAGTAGTTAGCTCAGGGCTAATCGTCATCAAAAAATAAAAGTTACCTCTGATATAGCAGCCATACAAAGAGCAAAAAAGATAGCATTGGTTTTTTTGAAGTAAACATAGATCTTAAGGAGAACAAATGAAAGGCATCCAGGAGAAATAAGTTCTTCCATTTATCAAGTATTCCAGTTGGTTAACCTCCTTACACGTGTTGATAACTTTAAATTTCCTTAAACACTTTTATAGTCACAGTCTAAGTTTAGACTAGTAACCTCCCTGTAGGTAGAAGATAGATAGAATTGCATTGATATTTTGTAGATTTATAGGCTGATGTACAAAGAGTTAGGTGATATTCTTAATGTTTTGAAACTAGTTACCATTCATAGTATTTGCATAACTTTGATAAGCAGATGAGTATGTTTATTATGCATAAAAAGTACTGATAAGGGCCAGCCTGGGTGTCCTAATGGTTAAGTTTGATGCACTCTGCTTTGGCAGCCCAGATTTGGCTCCTGGGCACAGACCTACACCATTTGTCTTTAGTAGCCATGCTGTGGTGGCAGCTAACATACAAAAAGAGGAAGATTGGCAATAGATGTTAGCTCAGGGCCAATCTTCCTCAACTAACTAACTAAATAAATAAGTAGTACTGATAAACCAAAATACTTCTTTCTATAATTTGACTCTCAGTACCCAAAAGGACTATGACAGAGGGCAGAGAGAAACCAATAATATGTCAAAATTCACAAGTAAGGGAAAAAATTGAGCCAAAGTGAAAGTTTTTAGCTCTAAAGAGGGCAGTTTTTTCATGTATAAAATGAAGTTTATAACAACACTTACCTCACGAAGTTGTTGTGAGGCTTAAATGAATTAATAGACGTGCATAGAAGGGTGTCTGTCTATAGGAAATATTCACTACTGCCATTGTCTGGCATATATGACTACCAGGATCAAGCTGAGAACCTGGATGGAGGTTTTATGTCTTTTGACTTTTAGGATAGTATCCATTCTCTTACATTCTTACCTCTGCCATGTCCAGCACATAACTCATTTCAAATCACTGAAGTTTAGTGAGTCAGGTGTGCTGCTGTTGTCTGTGTTGGTATGGTACAAAAAGCTCTGGGTTGTATGGTCCAATTTTTGTGCTCATAATTTTAGATAAACCAACAAAAAGAGAATATGTATATTTCATCAGCACAAACACTTCAGCATAGCAGTAAAGCTTGATTCTGGAATTAGTTAGGCTTACATTGCATGGTGGTGGTGAGGATTAAATGCACAAATGTGCGAACACACTTAGCATAATGCCAGGAATGTGCTATGTGCTCAATAAACAGTACTGTCATTTCCTGATGGAAATCATGGTCCCTGTCCAGCCAGGAGCCTGTCCTCTTACTGAAAGTCACAATTTTTCCCTTGATAGTTACCTTGACGATGAAAGGTATATATCTTCATGTGAAAAATAATAGTAGATATTCCAGGAGTTTGTAAATGTCTGTGGAGGCATCTTGTATGAGTGAGTCTTGAGGGATAGATTAGTGGTAAATGAGAGACAATGAAGACCTGAGGGCATTCAGTTGTTTGCTTCCTCATACGCTAAGTTTAGCATTGAATTTGATGTTCTTATGGAAATAGAGAGTCTTCATTATGACAAATCATCATTTTGTTCACTGAAAAAATAATAAAAAAGATATCTGATGTATAGATTTTCACAGGTTAATGCAATATCTCAAGACCACTCATATTCTAGTGTCAACCTTCCTGTCCACCCTCACTTTGTCTCCCTCCTAAACACCTGTCTGTCTACCAGAGTTATAATGTTTAATTCATTGTCAGCGACCAGCCTTTACCATTCCTTTTTTGGTCTTTGAACCGACTGTTCCACTTATTTGTGATTTCCCACTCCCACTTTTCTCTAGAACCAAATCTTACCCATTCTCTAAAACAAATTTGTGGCTTGCCTTTTCTAGGAGAAGTTCCCAGATTCTCTGGACTTAGCCATAACACGTGCCACTTAATCATATGTTGCCTAATAAAATATCTGAGATCCTGATTTTGCTATTTTCCTATGAATGTCTTATTCTCTTAATTATCATCTTGAGGGTTAAACATTATACTTTTGTTTCACCCAGAGCACTGAACATTATCATAAGTGTGAAAACTGACATTTATTGACTGCTTATTATGTCCCAGGCACCATTCTATGACCTTTGCTTAAATTAACTCATTTAATCCTCAACATGCCCTAGGATAATATATTTCAAAATATTTATTTCATTAGGTTACTGGGAGAATTAAATGAATTAATTCATTTTAAAGTGCATGGAAAGAGTGTGGAATATAGAAATTGCTCAGTAAGTTTAAACACTTGTTTACTTTGTCCAGATTTTACAGATATAAACACTGAGACTCAGAGACGCTAATTACCTGGCCAAAAGTTTCATAGATTATGAACAGCAAAGCTAATATTCAAGCACAGGCATTCTAGCTCCAGAGAGCATTCTCATAAACATCATGAAATACTACTTCTCTTGATGTTATTTTGATGCCTGGTCACTTTAAATTCAATACAGAAAGAACTCTAAGCAATTTATGGTTAATTTTTGCTAGAGCTGTGAACTTTTTGTTACTTATTTATTTTTCTTGTGAGCAGTGTTTAATACTGTTGACTACTTTTTCCATTAAAAGTTATTTAAATTATCAAGGCAAATGAGTGCAAATTAAATTGCAAATTGAAGCAATGATTAATGTGTTAAGTTTCCAAAAAGAAGAACAAATAATAGTGTCTAATGTAGTGAACAGACTTTAAGGTGACCTTCAATGACTTCTACCTCCTGGTGTCCACATCACTGTAGAAAACTCTCTGCTAGAGTTTCAGTGGGCCATGTGCCTTGCTTTTGACCAGTAGAATATGGTAACCATGTTGGGATGTTCCTCCTGTTATGACATAATGTTCTATAAGACTCTCTCCTGATAGCTAGCTCTATTGTTACCATTGGCCTTAACAAAGTAAGATGCTATGTTGTGAACTGCTTATGCATGGCAGGGGATGGTTGAGAGGCTTGTAGGAGCTGAGAGTGGCCTCGAGCTGAAAAAAAAAAATCAAAGAAGCTCACAGTCCTTTAGCCATCTGGAAATGAATTCTACCACCAATCTGAATGAGCTAACGAGTGGATTCTTCTCCAGTTGCACCTCCAGATAGGAATGCAGCCCAGTTGACATGTTTATTTGTAGTTGTTGTTGAGGAAGATTTGCCCTGAGCTAACATCTGGGCCGATATTCCTCTGTTTTGTATCTGGGTCACCGCCACAGCATGGCTGATGAGCGGTGTAGGTCTGTCCCCAGGATCTGAACCCATAAACATGGGCCACTAAGGTGGAGTGTGCTGGATTGAACCACTATGCCACGGGGCCAGCCCCCCAGCTGACATCTTTTATTTTAAAAATTTGTAGTTTTCCTTTTTTTCCCCAAAGCCCTCTGGTACATACTTGTGTATTTTTAGTTGTGGGTCCTTCTAGTTGTGGCATGTGAGATGCTGCCTCAACAAGGCTTTATGAGTGGTGCCACCTCCGCACCCAGGATCCAAACCGGTGAAACCCTGGGCTGCCAAAGCCGGAGTGTATGAACTTAACCACTGGGTCACAGGGCTGGCCGCCCCCAGCTGACATCTTGATTGCAGCTGATGAGATGTTGAAGCAGAGGACATACCTTAACCATGCTAAGACTCCTGACAAACAGACACTTTAAGATAGTAAATGTGTGTTGTTTTAAGCCATCATGTTGAAGATAACTTATTATGTAGCAATACATTAACTGATACATCTAGTGATTGTGAAGATTCCACGACATTGACACTCTCTTACTCCTCACAGGAATATAAATCAGAAAGCAATTTAGCAGTATATCTTGAGAATCTTGCAATTGTCCACACCCTCTGACCCAAGAATTTTGCTTCTAAATATTGATTGGAAATAATCAAGTGGGCACAATTCTCTTTATAATGGGATACAATATTGTTTAAAAAAAGACACATAATAAAGCAAAAAATGTTTTACCCAAATAGGGATTGGTTAAATAATGGTGCCCCCAGTCAATGGAATTTTATGCAGCTGTCGAACATGATTTGGTATGGGGCCTGATGGCGTAGCAGTTAAGTTTGCACGCTCCACTTGTGTGTCCTGGGGCCTACTGGTTTGGATCCCTGGCACAGACATATGTACCACTTATCAAGGCAGGCTGGAAGATGAACACAGATGTTAGGTCAGAGCCACTCTTCCTCAGCAAAAAGAGGATGATTGCTGGTGGATGTTAGCTCAGAGCTAATCTTCCTCAAAAAAAATGATTTGGTAGAAGTATATATGTGTGTGTCTATATATATATATATATATATATATATAT
>NC_060276.1:8902526-8977834 GCF_021613505.1 Equus quagga
TTGCGCTGGGGTGTGTGCTCAGAGAGCTTTTCTCACAAAAAAAAAATTGTTTGATAGATATATATGTGTGTGTGTCTATATATATATATATATATATATATATATATTTAGAGAGAGAGAGAGAGAGAGACATGTCCATGGTACACAGTGGAAAAAGCAGTTGACAAAACAGGATGTATGGTGAGATTACATTTCTTAAATGTGTGTGTGGGAGGGCAGCCATTCTCACTTAGTGCATTTGGTCTTTCTCCTACTGCAAATGTGAACATTCTGCCCTCCACTGCACTCTGGGGCTGCCAGTGTCTAGATTTGTCTATATGTATTTCTGATGGCAGCAGGACAAGGGCATACTCTCATATCCTTGAACCACATTATCCTGATGGTGGTGATTTCTGCAAATAATGTGCTCTCTACATATAATGTTCCTGTGGTTTTCTGGAGCAGCATTCATTGTTGCCCCAGATCCTTGCATAGAGGACTGTCAGAAGGACAGCTGTGTTTCTCTGGAGCCCTGGTCTTCACCATACATGTGTTGTACCACTTTCTGGGCACGTGCTCCATCAGTCGGCTTAGGGCCTAACTGACATGACATAACAGCTGTTTCTCTCAGCTAACACTTGTGCCCTCTATTTTACAATCACGGGAACCTGCTGAGACCCCTTTGCTTCCCATAAAAGCCATTAAAAACTGTCTGGATCTAACTTTCTCCCCATCTATCTCCTCCACACAAACACTCCCTCATACCCCGCAGTTGCCAGGAGCTTCATTGAGTCTCTAACTTCAGAAAAATTTAAGCTGAGGCAGCCAACAATTACTGATTCTCTGGCTGAATTTCTCTCTCTAACTGGTCTTTCTCTTTTTCAAACCGTGTGCCCTCTGTTTATAACCTTCAATTTTGCTGTTGCCATAAGTTCTGTCTTTGGCTCTTCTAAATGATAAGGAGGTGGGAAATCATGCTATTAAAATCTTATGGCCAGAGGTTGGTAGCATGTATAGTTTGCAAATGTTCATTCAGTAATTAAATAACATTTTATTTTGAAAAACTTAAATGCTACTTTCATGAAACAAACTACTTAAACTTTATTTGTGGATGTGAATCTCAGTTTACCAAGTTGACTGTAGCAGAAACATTACTCTCTCTCCTCTTTAATCAACTTGATTTTGGTTCTGAAATCGTATCCCACTCATTTGGTGGGGTGTTCTATCATTGGCATTATTGGGGGTCCCATCTTGATCCCTGTGTTGTGCTACAGTCTCAAAGAGTTATATGGTAATGAGGAAAGAGCTGACTGGGCTGTGACCTCTGCCCCGACATGGTTAGTGCTAACGGGCCTTTGTTCAAGGCCACAGAAGTTCACGTGGTCAAGCGTTCTCTGCTGTATTGGCTGCCCTGTTTTTGGAGCCCCAGACCTACGATCCAGCTTCCTGTACCATGTAACCATTAGTTCTGAGGTCTTGCTACATTCCTGAGGTGCTACAAGTGTGGAGTGCACAACTTTGCCTTAGCTAACCCATTGATTTTTTTCTCCTTCCTCAAACCCAGGGGAGAATCACTCTTTCTAGTCTTGGGGAAGCCCTTTTGTCCCAGCTTCTTCTACAAAATCACAATTTATTTCCTTCAAGTCAGGAATCCCTACAATCTATGCCTGCTCTTAACAGAGACATGTTTACTTCATAAGAACATGAAACACAGAGTATAATATCCGAATGAGGGTTAGTGAGAGGGGGAATATAGGAAGGAACTCTTATAAATTAATATCTTAATGTTCTAGTGGGAAATAGAAAGTATTAATCTTTAAAAAAAAACACTTTGATTCATCCTCGGTTAAAATCAAAAGAAAATATAGGTCACAGTGATACTTGATGAGAAACCTTGAGATGAAATGATCTTGTTGATAATACTTTGAGAATTCAAAGTTGTTACTGCCCTTCTTGGCTAGCTAAGTAAGAGAAAGGAAAGGGGACCACAGAACATTTATAGTCCAGTGATCAGGGAAGCACACTGAACAAAGAAGTCCAGTGGAGACTAACCAGGTTTGGAGCAAAGCTCTAATTCAAGTGTAAACCTTTGTTTGTTTTCACTGCAAAGGTTATTTAGAAACAGAAAAGATAACTTCCATAAATACACCTTTAACCTCAAGACTTGTGGTGATCACAAAATCTGTACAATATATTTATAATAAGAAATTACACATTTTTTTCACTTAAGATATAAAGGATCTTGCCAGTCTTATTTGTAATAATACTTCACTCTGTATGTGAACTCATGTGCTTTAAAATATTTCAATTATCTCAGCATATATCATGTAAATTTTCTCGTGACTATCAGACTTTTTGGTTGAGGTTTCTTCATGCAGATATACATTTTTTTAAAAGTTCCTCTAGGGGCGGGCCCAATGGTGTAGTATTTAAGTCTGACACACTCCACTTCAGTGGCCCTGGTTTGCAGATTCGGGTCCTGGACGTGGACCTACACTACTCATTAGCCACACTGTGGCTGCAAGCCACATACAAAATAGAGGAAGATTGGCACAGATGTTAGCTCAGGGACACTCTTCCTCACCAAAAAAAGAAAAGAAAAGAAAAGAAAAGTTCCTCAAATTCAAATCCAAACAGGACGCAAATTTCAGTCCCGCACCTCTCCCACTCTACCTCCACCACCTCCCCAGCCAGCCAGACTTACCTCCATTTCCTTTCTGGTCATACAGATAAGTAGAAAATAAACTACCATAGGAAAGCAGGGTATGCCTATAGTATTGGCGAGGAGTTGAAACAAGTATGGGGGCAGTAAGGGGGGAGCAATACATAGGTGTGTCTATTAGAAAGGGTCATTGCTTTAAAAGAAAAAGTTGAAATATATGCTTTCCTTGGGCTTCCTTATCTACTTCTATAGCCCTTAAAATTACCTATTAGAATGGCTATTCTTCCCCACCCCACCGTGTCTGCTGAGCTCTAGACATTTCCACTTGAATGTCTCACAGGCATCTTTAACTCAAGGTCCAAACTACTGACATTTGCCCCTCTTCACAATCACTGCTTTTCCTATTTCCTTAATCTCAAGAAATGGCTCTGCCATGTAACCAGTTATACAATTAAGATATCTGAGTCATCCTTGATTCCTTCCTTGGTCACCTCCCAGTTCCAATCTTCAAGTCTTAATAATAACTTTAATTTAGTAATCGATCACAATGTGCCAAGTGCTATGTCCATATCCTTACCTTCATGATATAAATTAATCAAAATAATTATCCAGATTCAATTACAGATCCACTATCACAGATTAATAATCAAGATACGACACTACTCTTATTTTCATCTCAAAGATGAAGAAATCATTACCATACAAAGGTGAAGTTCTCCTGCCCGATGTGCATACAAAGCCAATTATTGTGGCATCAGCTTTTGAGAAAAGAAAAGGTTTTATTGCAAGATCGATTTGTAAGGAGACAGGAGGCATAAGCGCTCAGATCTGTCTCCCTGATTCAGGAGTTGGGGCCAAATTTAAGAGGTTAAAACAGGCTGCTATGTGGAAATGCTGGTGGGACATGTTTTGATTGGAGGGCTTTAAGCATTTATAGTGAGGTTTAAACATTTATGATAAAGTTTTAAACATTTATGGTGAGGTGTAGAAGAGGTTTTAACACTATATCTTTCTTGACAACAGACTTCTCGCCTCTGATGAGAGTCCAATTTTCAAGTTCTGTTCATGTCCTGGTCCTTTAGTTCCATGGTGGGGAGAATCTTTGGTTCTGGTGTCATTTCAGGTCAAGATTTCCTCTTCTGCACATGCTCTGGCTACATGACTTTTCAAATTTTCTGAGAAACAACTATTATTTTTTTAAAGATTGGCACCAGAGCTAACATATTGCCAATCTGCCTGGCTTTTTTCTTCTTTTTCTTCTCCCCAAAGTCCCCTAGTATGTAGTTGTATATTCTAGTTGTGAGTGCCTCTGGCTGTGCTAAGTGGGATGCCGCCTCAGTGCAGCCTGATGAGTGATGCCATGTCTGTGCCCAGGATCCGAATTGGCAAAACCCTGGGCCGATGACGCAGAGTGAGCTAACTTAACCACTGGGCCATGGGGCCGGCCCCAGAAACAACTCTTAATTGTTTTATTGGTAAGAGATGGGGTCGGTTCAAACTGGTTCTAGTGGTATCATGATTATAAAATTAAATATTAGTTAAATTAAATGATTTGATCAAGGTAACAAGGTTAGCATGTGAAACTAGATATGCCTGAATCCAATGTTTACATTCTCAACCACTCTGATATACTGACCAGTCTAATATACCTACAAAATAGTTCTCAACTCCATTCTCTCCTTTTTCCATTGCCATTGTTTCAGTCTGCATTCTTATTATCTTTCTCATGAATTATTGGTAAAAAGTTAAATTAATTTTTCTGTCTCTAGTCTCCACTATTTGTAATCAGTTTTCAACTTCACTGTCGATGGAATCTCCCTGAAACGTTGCTATGCTAACATCTCTATCCTGTCTAAAAGGGAGAGGAAAAGTGACAGCCATCTACTCAATTCCTAACTTGTGCCAGGAGCTCTCCTAGGCATTTTACCTGTGAAAATGAAGAGACAAAACAAAACAACCTGTGATGACTTCCATGGTAAATTGGCGGGCACTGATGGCCCTGATCAATGGCTCCCCTTTAACCATCCCTCTTTACAATATGACTTTGCAGTTCCAACTCAAAGAGAGGAAAGATACTTTCTCTCTACCTTTCCAGGTCTTTGGCTGAGACTCACCTGTAATAAATGATGGATTAATAGGAAAACAACAAACAGTTTAATAACATATACACCCCTGATATACATGGGAGAGACCCAGGAAAACTGAGCGACAACCTGAAATAGCCTAAGCTACCACCTTAACTACCATTTTCAGCTAAAGACGAAAGATATTGGGGGAGAAGGGGGAACCAATTATGGAAGGTGATGGAGAGAAGTGCAGTAAAGAAGGGTATGATTTTTATGCAGATTTCAGTCTCTGCCTTCCCCATTGATAAAAGTTTCTAGAGGTTTAGTCACCCTTCTCTTCTTGGTTATGGAGAGGGAGACCACCTTTACAAATGCAGATTTCCCTTATAATTGTAAATGTCTCTTACAAAAGGGTAACTTCTGCTCAGTTTTCAGAGTTTTTCCTATGTCTGCTGTTTCTTGAAAATAATCATCTCAAGATAATACTTATGCCAAGGAAGCATATCTTGGGGTGGCAAATTCTGCTCCCCTTACTCTCATCAAGAGGTAGTCCTCCCTCCTACCCCTTAAATCTGGGGTGGACTTGTGGCTTATTTTAACTAATGGAGTGTGGCAGACTTAATGCTGTGTGAGTTACAAACCTAGGTTTCAACATTCCTTGAGTGCTTCTATTCTCTTTTGGAATCCAGTCCCTGTCACATGAACAAACCTCCCCAGCTTTCTAAAAGATGAGAGACCACATGGGGCAGAGCTGAGTCAGCCCAGTTGTCCTAGTTGAAGAGCCAGAGACTGGAGAGCTAGCACAGATCAGCAAAACTGCTTACCTGACCCACATCTGACCACAGATGCATAAGTGAGCCTAGCCAAGATCAAAAGAAACATCCACCTGAGCCAATCTGCAGAACTGTGAGTTAAATAACTGGTTTTTGTCTTAAGTAACTGTATTTTTGATAACTTCCATGGTCTACAAAATAAACAGCAAGTCCTTAGTGTGAAATATGAAATCTTCTACATTTTTGCCTTCATCTAGGTTTACAGCCTCAATTCAAGTCATTTTTCCCCACCCCCCCCCGACCCTGTAAGCCAATGTCTCTGCCATATGGTACAGGGACCAACCTTAGATCTACTGAATCACAAATTCTGGGCATCAAGATCAGCTAAGAAGATTTTAAACGAGTTTATTAGGCCATATCCCAGTCCTAATGAAACAGAATCTTCAGAAGTGGGGCCTTAAGAATCTTTTATTTTCATTTAACTCCACAGGAGATTCTGATGGGATGGACTCCAGTTTGGGAATCAGTGTCCTAAGTTCCTGCCATGCTTTTCTCCAAGCACACTAAGTCTTCCTTTCCTTTGATCATGATGTCATACTCCTAGAATGTCCTTTCCATGCTCCCCTGTCTGGTAAACTCATTGCTGAAGTCTGATCTCAGGTGTTTTCTTTCTGTAGCTTCCCTTGACACCCTCAAACCATGTGGAATTAATTCTTCATCTGTGCCCTCATGACACTACATGCATATGAGGAGGACAGCAGTCATCATAGTTCCTAACAAGACTTGTTTACACATTTGGCTTCCCTTCATGACTGCCATTCTCAGGGGCAGAAACCTTGATCTTATTGTTCTTTATACCTCTAGAACCTTCTTAGGTCCTGGTAGGCATTCAATAAATGTTTGTTAAATTGGATTAAATTGACATTCTTCCTAAAGGTTTTCTTTAAGTTATAGTTCACTATTTTACTTGAAAAGTTGTGAATTCCCAGAATATAAGTGTGAATTATTTTTGGATTAGCTGCTGTTCTAAAGAACTATACTTTATACAGTTCTTCCCTTCTATGTAATATACTGGTGATTGTGGTCAGAATGAGGTATTTTCATAGTGCTAAAAACTCTTTATTTCTCTGTTCTGCATACCTTATTCAGTCATCTGAGATTTCCATTGCATTATTGATATATTTTAGCTTCAGACCATGTTCTCCCCTTAATTAGAATAATTTTTAGAAAATGTTTAAAAATAAGTTTATATTTTATGCTATGTCCAAGTTGCAGCAATATTAAATCCCAAATAGAACCCATTTTTAAGAGCTGAAATGTTATTACATTTTAATTATATGGCCTATGTATAATTACTATAAACCAAATTTATCACTTTCAACTTAACAAAGAATTTATTTCCAAAGTGTCAAATGATATATAATTGAGCTAAATCCTTGTGGAATATATTTGCTGCAAGTGCTATTTCTCCATTCTATCAGATTGTATCTCACTGGAAATTTAATTAGTTTACGTAACGATATAAGTCTCTATCCAAATAATTTATACCATGTCTATTAAATTGGTCTTTTTTTGTATTAATGAAATGGTTTACTTCAAAAGAATTCAAATAAAAATAATGAACAAATATGCATATTCCTTACATTGGCTAGCTCATTGCGGCAGGTATTCTTGAATTTCATGCAGGTTACATTAGACTTGTAAACACAGTAGTTTATAGGCTTTGCCTCTAACTTCAGTTTATGAGCATCAGGAGATGTGCTTACCCTTAAAACTTGCTGCCAGCAATAGAGAATGAGAAGTAGTAAGGATAAGGTTATTCTACATTCCCTTCCATACTTTTGAGGAAGATCAACAATATATTTTTCTCAACTCAGGCTTTTTGGGAGACAGATCATCTATTTTCCATAGAGGGAAATGGCTAGAACCTAGAAATAATGACCTGAAATATCTTTATTAGTTGGAAGCTAATTACTGTATCCTGAAATAATATATTCTCATAAGAGTCCCAGTTGGTTTATTCTCAGCAACAATATCAGTATTGCCCCTTAATCCACAGCGTGCTACACAGTAATCGAGGCCAAGGCCAAATTTCTCCCAGAAAGAATTCATTTGGTGTGACCCTATAGAGCTTTGGTGAGAATTCTGCTACCTTACTCATTTTTCTGGCCACAGGTATCTTGATCATTATATGCCTAAGGCTCATTCATGTGATGTCTGCTTGAGAGAACACAATATTCCAAGGTAGCTTTTCTCATCAGTATCAAGAAATGCTTTCTAAACATGTACTCATTCATGGCATTGGTAGTGTCGTAGAAAGTTCCTGATTTGCTTACATTGAAAAAGATCTTTGCAACTTATGGTTTTGTTAAGATAGTCATTAGGTCAAATATATTCCAGTGAAAAGAAAATCCCCTTCAAAACATAAGTTGGTTGCGATCTAGGTCTAGGATGCTTGGGGTTATATGAGTCAAATATGATCATGTGGCAAAATAGATAATAGGGGCACTGCTCTCCAGGGCTGTATAAACTAGGAGTTCTTCAAGTTCCTAACTTGGATTCCTTGAGAGTATAATCTACTTTTCTACTTGTTTGGCCATTTCTTCACTAGCTCTTCCTTTTTGGCCTACTCTCCAACTGGGAACATACCCAAAGCTCAAACTCAGATTTTAAGTCAGTCTCTATGTCACCTTTTTTAGTTACCACCTCTCTAGTAGTAACCCCTTTATTTAGATAACATCTCAGCAAATATCTGCTTTGTAACTCACACTGTGCTATATATGGTGTTATGCGAAAATGATTAAACCAGGTACCTACTGATGGGGTTCAGGGCAGGCGTTCCCAAGATGCACCACTCTGGTATGCAGACTATTTCCAGCTGAAGACAATAAAGGCTCAGACTCAGCAAGAACATTCAACCTTTCCCCCCTAACTACCTAAAAGAAATTTAAAATAAAAGCCTGTCCCCAAGACAGGCCATCACCATAGAGAACTCTGGGTTTTGGAAGACTGGTAGGATCCATGCTAAGCCCACTCTTATCAAAATTCTATTTACCAAACGTTTGATTTTCCATTTCCATGTGGGTTGCCTTCCTCCACTTTGAAGCCGCAAACCACTACCCCAAACGTCCTTCTTGTCTGTAGCTGAAGATACTTAAACAGGTAGCCTTGACCAGTTGGCTGAGTTGCTCAGTTTGCCTGAGCCTCTCCCATGTATACATGTTATAAAGCTTTGTTTAATTTTCTCCTATTATTCTGTGTCATGTGAATTTAATTCATTTTCCTGGCCAGAAGGAACCAGAGTGGGTAGAGGAAATGTTTTCCTCCCTTACACTACCCTTACGGTGTGTCCAAGTTGGTGGTTGTTCATGCCATAGAGTGGATTCCAACTCCTAGCGACCGTGGGTATGGCAGAGCAGAACCCTGCCTGGTCTTTTTGCACCACCGTCTCACTTTGCAGTGCTATATCAATGTTCCTCTGCTATTCGTGGGGTTTTCATGGCCAGTTTTTTCAGAAGTGGATGACCAGGTCTTTCTTCCTAGACTGTTAGTCTAGGAGCTCTGCTGAAATCTGTCTACCATGGGTGACCCTGCTGGTATTTGAAGTACTGATGGCATAGCTTTCAGTATCACAGCACCACTCAGCTACTGCAGTATGACAACCAATGGATGGGTAGTGTGGTTCCCTGACCAGGAAACGAACCTGGACCATGGTAGTGAGAGCACTGAATCTTAATGACTAGATCACCAGGGCTGGCTGTCCAAGTTGGTACATAATTAAAATTAGTGATAAATACGGATAATATGGCATGGTAGGGTGAAAAATGTACTTTATTAGAATTGGAACAGATATATATTCAATTTCAGGTCAATTACTAATTTACTGTGTTTCTTGCATAATAAAATTCTATGCTCTGGGCTTGATTTTCACTATCTATTAAGTGAGTGGGTTGGACTAAAATGATCTGAATATTCTTCAAACCCTGCCCATCAAGTAACTCAACATTGATTTTAGAGCAAGAATCAAGTGGACCAGGATTAATTGATTTCATTGTGCTTAAAGTTCCACTGACACTGCTGGCAGCAAAATAATAAATCCTTTGTCTAGGTCAAAGGTTTCTGTAGAGTCTAGAACCTGGCAGTAGCTTGCAATGTCTCTGTACCATTTTGTCTCTTCTCCCATAAGTAATACTCTTTTCCTAGGGTACAGTGAAAGGGAACTAATCCCTAAAGAATTCCCTTGGGGGGGGGGAATAAAAACCTACTTTGAAGTACAATTTTTTTCCCAGCTTTATTGAGGTATAATTGACATATAACACTGTGTAAGTTTAAGGTACCCAACATGATGATTTGAATGTACATATACATTGAGAAGTGATTACCACAATAAAGATAGTTGACACATACATCCATCACCTCACAGTTAGCTTTTTTTTTCCCAGTGAGAATTTCCAATATCTCTCTTAGCAACTTTGGAGTATACAATATAGTATTGTTAACTGCAGTTTCCATGCTGTCCATTAGATTCTCAACACTTACTTATCTTATAATTGGAGGTTTGTACCCTTTGACCACCTTCATCCATTTACCCCCACACTCTTGCTGCTGGCAACCACCAATCTACTCTGTTTTTATAAGCTCATCTTGTTTAGATTCCACATAAAAGTGAGATCAAATAATCTTTGTCTTTCAGTGTCTGACTTATTTCACTTAGCATAATACCCTCAAGTTTCATCCACGTTGTCACAAATGGCAGCATTTCCTCGTTTTTATGACTGAATAATATTCCATTGTCTGTATACATCACAACTTCTTTATCTGTTCACCCATGGACTGACACTTAGATTGTTTCCATGTCTTGGCTAATGTGAATAATGCTGCAATGAACATGGAGGTGCAGATATCTCCTCAAGATAATTATTTCATTTCCTTTGCGTATACCCAGAAATGGAATTGCTGCATCAATAGTAATTCTTTTATTAATTTTTTGAGGACCTTCCATACAGTTTTCCATAATGGTTCTACCAATTTAAATCCCCACCAACAGTGCACAAGGGTTTCCTTTTCTCCACATCCTTGTCAGCACTTGTTATCTCTTGTCTTCTTGATGATAGTCATCTTAATAGGTGTGAGGTGATATCTTATTGTGGTTTTGAATTGTAATTCCCTAATGATTAGTGATGTTGAGCACTTTTTCATGTACCTTTTGTCCAATTATATATCTACTTTGGAAAAATATTTGTACCGGTCCTTTGCCCATTTTTTAATCTGATTTTTTTTTTTTTGCTATTGAGTTGTATGAGTTCTTTATATATTAACCCCTTATCAGATATGGTTTGTAAATATTTTCTCCCATTCCATAGGTTGTCTTTTCAATTGTTTATTTCTTTTTATTTTGCTGTATAGAAGCTTTTTAGTTTGATGCAGTCCCAATTATCTCTTTTTGCCTTTTTTCCTATGCTTTTGGTGTCATAATCAAAAAATCATTGCTGAGACCCATGTCATGGATCTTTTTACTTAAGTTTTTTTCTAGGAGCTTTACAGTTTTAGGTCTTAAATTTAAGTCTTTAACCCATTTTAATTAATTGGAGTGAGTAGTATAAAACAGGGGTACAGTTTCATTTTCTTTTGTATGTGGATATCCAATTACCCAACAGCATTTATTGAAGACACTGTCTTTTCTTCATTGAGTATTCTTGCCTCCCTTGTCAAATATTGGTTTACTAGACATGAGCAGATTTACTTCTAGGCTCTCCATTCTGCTCCATTGGTCTATGTGTCTGTTGTTATGTCAGTACCATATTGTTTTGATTACTATAGCTGTATGTGTCTTTTGATTCGAGAATTTAATCCATTTACATTCAAAATAATCATTGATAGGTAAGGACTTACAGTTGCCACTTTGGGAATTGTCTGACTGTTTTGTAGATCCTCTGTTCCTTTCTTCCTCTGTTGCTGTCTTCCTTTGTGGTTTGATGACTTTTTGTGATGGTCTTCATTTACTCCTTTATCATAATCTTTTGTATTAAATTTTTTAGATATAATCCTGGAAATTGAGTTGCAGGGTCCAAGGGTATGCAAATTTTCAAAAGTTTGAATATTGAAAATTGCCCTCCAAAAAGTTTATACCAGTTTAACCCCTATCAATAGGCTTATCTTGTGTTTATCAATTTCTTTAATCTTTGCCAAACTGGTGTGTTAAAACATCTCTTATTTTATATGGCAGCTTAGAGAATCATTGCAAACCTCTTCCTGCTCTTAAGTAAACCTAACTCTGTTTTAAAGTATTGGAACACATACTTGGAGGGGTGTTTTATTATTCAAGATTTCTTATGTGTTCACTGCGAACAGTTTAGACTTCTAATTCTAAGGGTAATATCTCATTGCACTTATTTATTCCTATTCTGATCTTAAAATTGAGTGTGATTTGCTTTAAAGGCAGAACTTGTTTTCTGGATCAAGAATTTGTGTGTGTGGTTTTTTTTTTTTTTTTTTTGGTGAGGGAGATTGGCCCTGAGCTAACATCTATGCCAATCTTCCTCTATTTTGTATGTGTTTTGCCACCACAGTGGGGCTTAATGAGTGGTATAAATCTGTGCCTGGGTTCCAAACCTACAAACCCTGAGCCATGGAAGTGGAGGGCACAGACCCAACCTCTATGCCACTGGGCTGGCCCCTGGATCAAGAATTTTTGGAAAATTAAAATAACTTCTATGCTGTCATTACAATTATTTAATTGTTTTCAGAAGTTTAAAGGATAGTAAACATAATTCAGATTTGAACTTTACTACAACTTTTATCACCTCTTGATATTGATTTACCATTGACTGTATGATAATTTCTAACATCTGAAGATCTACATGACCTAATAATGTAAATGCATTAAGCACTTAACGTCTTGATAAACTTTTATTTAAATTTTTCTAACAAAACATGAATTCAAGTGCAGGGTTTCTCTTTTGCACACAAACCAGAATTAAAATGTAAAATAAATTTTACAATAAAGGGAGAGAATTTATCAACATCATTCTGTTGTTGCTCTTTTTTTTTTTTTTTGAGGAAGATTAGCCCTGAGCTAACATCTGCTGCCAATACTCCTCTTTTTGCTGAGGAAGACTGGCCCTGAGCTAACATCCGTGCCCATCTTCCTCTATTTTATATGTGGGATGCCTGCCACAGCATGGCTTGATAAGCAGTGCGTAGGTCCATACCCAGGATCCAAACTGGTGAACCCCAGGCCGCTGAAGTAGAACATGTGAAGTTAACCAGTGCACCACAGGGCTGGCCCTGTCTTTGCTCTTTTTTGCTTTCTAATGATGACCTGTTGATCATTTCTCGATTGGGATGCTAGCATATTCTCTGGGTGATATTACTCAGTGTGAAGTCTAGATTGAACTCCAGCCCAGATTCTAAAAGACAAGCTGAGGAAACATCTGGCTAAGTTAGTATTCTCAAGAACAAGTGAAGCGTGCCAAAGCTGTTTGGCCGGAAGCCATGCTTGTACCAGTTCTGGTAAGAGAGGGTGAAGAACCAGATAGTTATTGGAATAAAATCAGGACACGAACTGGCAGAGAGCAGGAGCCAGATGAGGAAACACAATTTTAAATCCATCCAACATTTCTAAAAGTTAAGAATTGAAAGAAACACCATGAATTTACACCGTTACTTCCTTGTAGATAATTGTCCTGGCCCTGTTTAAGGGGACTTCTACCCCCAATGTGGAGGAAGTACAATTGACATATAATCATATCACTTGGAAATGTGTGCTTATAACAAGATAGATAAAATATTTTAAACTAATAAAATCTAAACTCTAATAGATATAACCTCAAAGCTTGTGACTGTGTCCATCTCTTCTTTCTATCCTCACCACTTAGAAAAGTACCTGCTACATAGTGGGTATTCAAGAATTGTTTGGATGAATAGCAATCTTGTTTATTTCAATTAGTACCTCAAGGTTATAAAATGGAAATGGCAGATATGTGCCATAGCAACCTCTAAGAGTGCCCTCTACTTCTAATGTATCACTTCTATATTCTACCTTTTAAGAAATTATGTTGGCAATTAGAAATTCCTAAGACTATGTGTTCCTATGAAATATTCATGAATCTCTCAAGTATCTTCTTAAGCAGAACAGTCAAGACAAGGACTTGCAACTCTGCTTGCGCTCGCTGGAGCATACATTTGGTTGGTAAAATGCCACAAAAATATTGACAGTCTTTAAATAAGATAGGTGTTTTTATACAATATCTAAATATTGTTATGAGAACTTGATTAAAATATATAAGTAAACATTGAGGTGATGTCAGTTTGGAGGAGCTGATCGTTAATGACTGTAATTTAACAATACCTAAACTTGAGAATAAAAGTATAGGAAAGAAATACTCTTGCATGAATCCTAAAATATATAATGACATTTCTGAATTCTTATGTATGTAAAAATTAGGGCCAATGAAGACCGAACTTTAGGTTTAAACATGGTGCTTAGTTAAATCTCCATATGGGGCATTTAACCTTACAGAGTGAAACTCCAGTCTGGAGGCAGGGACAGAATGTCGAACCTGAGACGGGTCTTTTGCAAGAATATTTTCCATAAAAGGGTTCATACTCGAAACCCTGGATTTCTTTGTGCAAACTTGTCCCCATCCTTGGAAAAATAACTCTTGAGCTCATATGTTACTGGGAATGGACAAGCAGTGAGATTTTTATATGCCAAGCTGATAATCACTAATATAACTATAAAAAGATCATTTTGTTTTCTCAATGTTCAAGGTGAAAGTGTCTTTTACTTGCAGTGTGGAATTGGATGCACACCTGCATTCATTTATGCCCACACAAAGGCACACCCTCTTTGGGGAGCAGTGTACCATTCCAGTGCCTCAAATACATGGTATAACATTTGAAGGTCAGGTCTCGTTTTAATGTCACTCTTGAAATCTTCCTCGGAATGAGATTTTTAATGTTTACAATGGCGTGTATGATATTCAAATAATGAGAAACCACAGCCACGTAAGAACAATTAAAACCCTCAAAGGCAAATTTAAAATGAATACCATTAGAGGTCAGTGCTAAGTAATGAAGGCTTGTTAATGATCTCATTCATTGACCTTGAGTTGTAGTCAAATTTAAAAAATGCACATTTCAAAAATTTATTGTTTCTAGTTCTCATTATCTCACTAGTGTTTCTAAAATATTTAGAGGATAGAAAGTTGGTTGCAAGCGAATTACTCTGATATCTAGTGTTATAAAAGGATTAGTAGTTTTCAGGGGGACAAACTTTTTGGTTTGTATTTCTAAAATGAATGTTACATTATCTATCAACCTTAGCAAAAGAATAAAAAAGAAATCATTGCACATATGAGGGTCAACATTTGCCATTGATTTTATCTTGAGTAACATATTCTGAAGACTCAACCTTTGTATTTGTCCAATTTTACTTGTTAAAAAACTTTCCAAGGGGAAATATAGGAGTTGTACTTATGAAAATACAGCAGTACAAATAAATATGTACAAGAGCTGCCAGTCTCGGTTAGGTTTTGAATAAGGATATTTATCAAATATTCTAAACTCTGTGTCCTTTATAATTCTCTTTTATTTTAAAATTAATCCAATAACAAATATTGATCTATAACAATATAAATATTTATAGTAATAATGGGATCTGATATTTATTGGGAGCCTACTATTCAAGGTTCTGTGGGAATCATGGGTGTTGATGATTTTTAAATATGACAACATGACAGTAAGACAGTTGGTAGTATTATGCTTGTTTTATAGTTGAGAAGACTGAGGTTTTAGGGCTGTGAAGTAACTTGCCCAAGGACATACAGGGAGTTGTTAGTTAAGTCAGAATTCAAACTTGGGTTGGCCTGATTTGAAACTGCTGAGAGGATACAAATAACAACCTTTGCTCTATGTGTCTGGTGTTCTAATTAGCTTTGCTACATGTACCTCCAGTCCAAAAAATGTTCTAAAATAGTAATGTGGCAATTTTATTAATAGCAATAATTATGAAGAGTATCTAAGTGCTTATCATGTGGCACTCTTGTAATCACTTTACTTGCGTTAACTTTAACCCTCTTAATAATTCATTTTGCAGTGGGGAAACTGAGTCACAGAAAGATTTAAGTAGGTTTCCCAAGGTCACACATCTGTATCTAATACAGCTGTGATCCAGACTCAGGTCTATGAGATTCCAAAGCCTGAACTCTTAAAGCCTGTACTCTGCTGCAAATCCCTAATGTGACATGCATGGGAAGGTAAAGGGCACATATTTTCTTTATTAGAAGAGGGGAAATATATTTCCATAAGTTCAAGTGGACAGGAGATGCCAGTGGGGGAACTTGTAAGTGGCCATGCATGACAATAAGAAATTGATTCTAAAAGAAGGAAAAAATGTGATGGCAACATACCCTATATGTGAATATAGAATTAATGAAACATAAATTGGGGATGAGGTAAGGTGGTTACAGGACTTGGTTTGCCCAGGAAAGTTCCAATTTATATCTGTTGTCCCGGTGTGATTATTAATAGTTCACCTTTTCCCCTCCCAACATTGCACCAGTTTAGACAAATTATACAGTCAACCTAGGATGATGAAGACGTCCGGTATCCTGTTGTGGATATGAAGACAGGACAGTAACTTTGGACAAGCCATTTTGTGGATTTCAGGTTTCTCATGTGTAAAATGAGATTTTATGATACACAAGAATATTACCAAGTTATTTTTCAGTTATCAGGGCTCACACTTGATCCAATGCTCTGATATGCTATGAATTCATCGTGAACCCATAGGTTTTATACTTTATTCTACATCAAAATCACTTGAGAGGTCTTGTCAACTTGTAGATATGTAGATTCTTGAGGCCCATCCCTAGAGATTCTGATTCTGTAGGTCTGGGCAAGGCCCAGAATCTTACATTTTTTTTTTTTTTATTAATGTTATGATGGATTACAAGCTTGTGAAATTTCAGTTGTACATTTTTGTTAGTCATGTTGTGAGTACACCACTTCCCCCTCCGTACCCTCCCCCCACCCCCCCTTTTCCCTGGTAACCACCGATCAGATCTCCTTCTCAATATACTAATTTCCACCTATGAGTGGAGTCATATAGAGTTCGTCTTTCTCTGACTGACTTATTTCGCTTAACATAATGCCCTCGAGGTCCATCCACATTGTTGTGAATGGGCCAATTTCGTCTTTTTTTATGGCTGAGTAGTATTCCATTGTGTATATATACCACATCTTCTTTATCCAATCATCAGTTTCTGGGCATGTAGGCTGGTTCCACGTCTTGGCTATTGTAAATAATGCTGCGATGAACATAGGGGTGCAACGGACTCTTGAGATATCTGATATCAGGTTCTTAGGATAGATACCCAGTAATGGGATGGCTGGGTCATAGGGTATTTCTATTTTTAACTTTTTGAGAAATCTCCATACTGTTTTCCATAGTGGCTGTACCAGTTTGCATTCCCACCAACAGTGTATGAGGGTTCCTCTTTCTCCACAACCTCTCCAACATTTGTCGTTCTTGGTTTTGGATGTTTTTGCCAATCTAACGGGGGTAAGGTGATATCTTAGTGTAGTTTTGATTTGCATTTCCCTGATGATTAGCGATGATGAACATCTTTTCATGTGTCTATTGGCCAGATTCATATCTTCTTTTGAGAAATGTCTGTTCATGTCCTCTGCCCATTTTTTGATCGGGTTGTTTGTTTTTTTGTTGTTAAGCAGTGTGAGTTCTTTGTATATTATGGAGATTAACCCTTTGTCGGATAAGTGGCTTGTAAATATTTTTTCCCAATTAGTGAGCTGTTTTTTTGTTTCAATTCTGTTTTCCCTTGCCTTGAAGAAGCTCTTTAGTCTGATGAAGTCCCATTTGTTTATTCTTTCTATTGTTTCCCTCAACTGAGGAGTTACAGTGTCCGAAAAGATTCTTTTGAAACTGATGTCAAAGAGTGTACTGCCTATATTCTCTTCCAAAAGACTTATTGTCTCAGGCCTAATCTTTAGGTCTTTGATCCATTTTGAGTTTATTTTGGTGTGTGGTGAAAAAGAATGGTCGATTTTCCATCTTTTGCATGTGGCTGTCCAGTTTTCCCAGCACCATTTGTTGAAGAGACTTTCTTTTCTCCATTGTAGGCCCTCTGCTCCTTTGTCGAAGATTAGCTGTCCATAGATGTGTGGTTTTATCTCTGGGCTTTCAATTCTGTTCCATTGATCTGTGGACCTGTTTTTGTACCAGTACCATGCTGTTTTGATCACTGTAGCTTTGTAGTATGTTTTGAAATCGGGGATTGTGATTCCGCCGGCTTTGTTTTTCTTGCTCAAGATTGCTTTAGCAATTCGTGGTCTTTTGTTCCCCCATATGAATTTTAGGATTGTTTGTTCAATTTCTGTGAAGAATGTTCTGGGGATTCTGATTGGGATAGCATTGAATCTGTATATTGCTTTAGGTAGTATGGACATTTTAACTATGTTTATTCTTCCAATCCATGTGCAAGGAATGTCTTTCCATCTCTTTATGTCATCGTCAATTTCTTTCAAGAAAGTCTTGTAGTTTTCATTGTATAGATCCTTCACTTCCTTGGTTAAGTTTATCCCAAGGTATTTTATTCTTTTCGTTGCGATTGTGAATGGGATAGAGTTCTTGAGTTCTTTTTCTGTTAGTTTATTGTTAGTGTATAGAAATGCTACTGATTTATGCACGTTAATTTTATACCCTGCTACTTTGCTGTAGTTGTTGATTATTTCTAATAGTTTTTCTGTGGATTCTTTGGGGTTTTCTATGTATAAGATCATGTCGTCTGCAAACAACGCGAGTTTTACTTCTTCGTTACCTATTTGGATTCCTTTTATTTTTTTTTCCTGCCGAATTGCTCTGGCCAGCACCTGCAGTACTATGTTGAATAGGAGTGGTGAAAGTGGGCACCCTTGTCTTGTTCCTGTCCTCAGAAGGATGGCTTTCAGCTTTTGTCCATTGAGTATGATGTTGGCTGTGGGTCTATCATATATGGCCTTTATTATGTTGAGGTACTTTCCTTCTATACCCATTTTACTGAGGGTTTTTATCATAAATGGGTGTTGGATCTTGTCGAATGCTTTCTCTGCGTCTATTGAGATGATCATGTGGTTTTTGTTTTTCATTTTGTTGATGTAGTGTATCACGTTGATTGACTTGCGGATGTTGAACCATCCCTGTGTCCCTGGTATAAATCCCACTTGATCATGGTGTATAATCTTTTTGATGTATTGCTGTAATCGGTTTGCCAAAATTTTGTTGAGGATTTTTGCATCTATGTTCATCAGTGATATCGGCCTGTAGTTCTCCTTCTTTGTGTTGTCCTTGTCAGGTTTGGGGATCAGAGTGATGTTGGCTTCGTAGAATGTGTTAGGGAGTTCTCCATCTTTCTCAATTTTCTGGAACAGTTTGAGGAGAATAGGTATTAAGTCTTCTTTGAATGTTTGGTAGAATTCTCCAGAGAAGCCGTCTGGTCCTGGACTCTTGTTTTGGGGGAGGTTTTTGATTACCGTTTCTATTTCCTTACTTGTGATTGGTCTATTCAGATTCTCCATTTCTTCCTGATTCAGTTTGGGGAGATTGTAGGAGTCTAGGAATTTGTCCATTTCTTCCAAGTTGTTCAATTTGTTGGCATATAGTTTTTCATAGTATTCTCTTATGATCTCTTGTATTTCATTGGTATCTGTTGTGATTTCTCCTCTGTCATTCCTGATTTTATTAATTTGCGCTTTCTCTCTTCTTTTCTTGGTGAGTCTGGCTAGGGGTTTGTCAATTTTGTTAATTCTTTCGAAGAACCAACTCTTTGTTTCATTGATCCTTTCTATTGTCTTTTTTGTTTCAATATCGTTTATTTCTGCTCTTATTTTTATTATTTCCCTCCTTCTACTGACTCTGGGCTTTGTTTGTTCTTCTTTTTCTAGTTCTGTTAGGTGTCGTTTGAGGTTGCTTACATGAGCTTTTTCTTGTTTAGTGAGGTGAGCCTGTATTGCGATGAATTTCCCTCTTAGGACTGCTTTTGCTGCATCCCAAATGATTTGGTATGTCGTGTTCTCATTTTCATTTGTCTCCAGATAATATTTGATTTCTTCTTTAATTTCTTCAATGATCCATTGTTTGTTGAGAAGCGTGTTGTTTAGTCTCCACATTTTTGCACCTTTCTCTGCTTTCTTCTTGTAGTTGATTTCTAGTTTAATAGCGTTATGATCAGAAAAGATGCTTGATATTATTTCAACTCTCTTGTATTTATTGATGTTTGCTTTGGTTCCCAAAATATGGTCAATCCTTGAGAATGTTCCATGTGCACTTGAGAAGAATGTGTAACCTGCTGTTTTTGGATGAAGTGTTCTATATATATCTATTAAGTGCATCTGGTCTAATTTTTCATTTAATTCTATTATTTCCTTGTTGATTTTCTGTCTGGATGTTCTGTCCATTGGTGTTAATGGTGCGTTGAGGTCCCCTACTATTATTGTATTGTTGTTGATGTCTTCTTTTAGTTCTATTAAGAGTTGCTTTACAAATTTTGGTGCTCCTGTGTTGGGTGTGTATATATTTATAAGTGTTATGTCTTCTTGGTGGAGAGTCCCTTTTATCATTATATACTGTCCCTCTTTATCTTTCTTTATCTGTTTTGCTTTGAAATCTACCTTGTCTGATATTAGTATAGCGACACCTGCTTTCTTTTGTTCATTATTAGCTTGGAGTATTGTTCTCCATCCCTTCACTCTGAGTCTGTGTTTGTCTTTGGGGCTGAGGTGTGTTTCCTGGAGGCAGCATATTGTTGGATCTTGTTCTTTGATCCATCCTGCCACTCTGTGTCTTTTGATTGGGGAGTTCAATCCATTTACATTTAGAGTGATTATTGAGACGTGGGGGCCTACCACTCCCATTTTGTGTCTTGTTTTCCGGTTTTTTTCAGTTTCCTTTGTTTCTCATCCCATGGTTTAATCTGTTCTGATGTAGAGCTGCTACTCTCTGTTGTTGTCCTTCTACTTATCTCCTCTGCTCTTGGTTTTGTAGCCCCTTTCCTTTTTTGGATTTTTCAGGAATGAGGGTTTTCCTGAGGATTTCCTGAAGAGGAGGTTTTGTGGCAATGAACTCCCTTAATTTTTGTTTATCTGGGAAAGTTTTTATTTCTCCATCGTATTTGAAGGATATTTTCGCTGGGTAGAGAATTCTCGGCTGTAGATTTTTGTCCTTCAGATTTTTGAATATATCATTCCACTCTCTTCTAGCCTGTAAAGTTTCTGCTGAGAAATCTGCTGATAGCCTGATGGGAGTTCCTTTGTAGGTTAGTTTCTTTTGCCTGGCTGTCCTTAATATTTTCTCCTTGTCGTTGACTTTTGCTAGCTTCACTACTATATGCCGTGGAGTTGGTCTTCTTGCATTGATAAAGTTTGGAGATCTATTGGCTTCTGTCACCTGAAGATCCATCTCCCTCACCAGATTTGGGAAGTTCTCAGCCATTATTTCTTTGAATAGGTTTTCTGCCCCTTTCTCCTTCTCTTCTCCCTCTGGTATACCTATAATCCTTACGTTGCATCTCCTAATTGTGTCTGATAATTCTCGGAGAGTTTCTTCATTTCTTTTAAGTCTTGCTTCTCTCTCCTCCTCTGCCTGCAACAATTCTATATTGCCATCTTCCAAATTGCTAATTCTTTCCTCCATATTATCGGCCCTACTGTTCAGATCATCTAGATTTTTCTTAATCTCCTCTATTGTGTTCTTCATTTCCAATATTTCTGTTTGGTTCTTCTTTATCGTATCAAACTCTTTTGTGACATAGCTCCTGAACTCGTTGAGTTGTCGGTCAGAATTCTCTCTTAACTCATTGAGAATCTTAATGATGGCTGTTTTGAAGTCATCGTCATTTAGGTTATACATCTCATTTTCTTTGGGATTGTTTTCTGTGTATTTGTTGCTTTCTTTCTGTTCTGGAGATTTAATGTATTTTTTCATATTGCTTGATGTTGTTGATTTGTGCCTCCGCATGGAAATAGAGTTTAGTTGCTCCTTTCACTTGTTTCAGCTGCTGCGGTGGGAGGAGCAGCTGTTTATATTTCACCAACCAGGAATCCTGTCCGTAGTTGCTAACTGGGCCTGGGCCCCTCTTTGTAGCCACAGTGGCCCTTTGGATTCCCTCCTCTGCCGTGGGGGCCGTCACAGGGGGGCTTCAGGCTGCAGGTGCCTACTGTTGCAGCCCACCTCGATGTGCTCTCTCCTTGGGGTCTGCAACGGTGTTATGGGCTTTTCCAGCAGCCAGGGGTGGGATCACTTATATTTGTCGCTCCGTTGCTGTCGGCACCCACCAAATCTCACTTGTCCTCTATAGGTCGCAGGAGAGCTATTGGCATCTTCTACAGTCTGTGGTTAGTACACCTAGCTATGCTGCTTTTGCCCTGGGGTCTTCCAGCCTTGTGGCTGGCGGCTGGGTGCCTTCTACTGGTGCTGTGTAGAGGCTTTCCCTAAGGCTGCTGTGAGCCTGTAGGGTTTCCCCCTAGGCTACTAAGCTGGGTCTCTGGAACTCTCTCCAGCCCCAGTCCTCTCTGAGATCTCCAGCAATCCCTAGCCTCACGGGGTGGGCAACGGCAGCTGGGGGTCGCCCCGCCCTCAGGGATTCTCTCCGGGCCTCTCCCGGAGCCGTGAATGCTCAGCGTGGCCCCTCTGCTAACAGCAGACAGAGAGTTTTGTCTGCTGCCCGGGCGGAGCTCCGGCGTTTCCCCTCCGGGTCGCAGGACCGGCCTTTTGAAAGTTCCCCCCACCCCGGTCCTCTCCGAGATCTCCGGCAATCCCTAGCCCCACGGGGCAGGCAAAGGCAGCTGGGGGTCGCCCCGCCCTCACGGCTTCTCTCCTGGCCTCTGCCGGAGCCGTGAATGCTGGGCGTGGCCCCTCTGCTAATGGCAGACAGAGAGTTTTGTCTGCTGCCCGGGCGGAGCTCCGGCGCTTCCCCTCCGGGTCGCAGGACCGGCCTTTGAAACTTCCCCCAGCCCTGGTCCTCTCCGAGATCTCCGGCAATCCCTAGTCCCACGGGGCGGGCAACGGCAGCTGGGAGATCTCCGTGCCCTCCGTGTCTCTCTCTGGGACCCTCCAGGCACCCCGAGCACCAGGCTGAATCCCCCCGCCAATGGCGGGGAGAGACTCTCCCCGCGGGCTCAGGTGTGCAACTCCAAAGTTTCCCTCTGCGTTTAGGAGTAATTGCAGGGGGTTTAGGTAGGGTTCTGGTCACCTGCTTCCACCGTCGCTCCTCTGTTGTGTTCTCGCTCCTGCCCTAGACGTGCGTGGATCCTCTGGGGGCGTCCGTTGGAAGAAAGCCGCTTGCGGGTACCAGGCTGCCCATCGGGGTCGGAGAGCCCTCACCTATTTCCACATCCTCCCGGAGGAAAGTCCATCCGCCTTCCGATGTATAGTCACGTGGGTGTCTCAGACGTCCTGAGATGCTGTCTGGATATCCTTTGTCAAGCGATAAGTGTCCAAATAATTGTAGACTCGAAGGGCGAGAGACAAAGAGGACTACTCACGGCGCCATCTTCTGACACCCAGAATCTTACATTTTAACCAGCACTTTAAATGACTGATGCTAGTAATCTTTATATCATATATACCACCCTAGACTAGAAACTCTTTGAGAGCAGGGGATGTATCTTTCTTAACATTGTAAATACAGAGTATGTGCTTTATTATTTGTTGAGTGAATAAATGAATGAATAAGGGTTAATTGTAAGTACATAGTAACAACTAAAACACTGAGTTAAAGTTGATTTTGAAATATAAATGTTGTGTGTCATTGCAAGACAGGTTTATGGCTTTGCACAATGTAATGAATATTGTTGATATGAGCAAGAGAAATAAATGTCTGTAAAACCTAATTTCTCCAGTAAGAAAGCATATAATAACAAGGATTATTGGGGTCTATGAAATCACTTTAGGAAAAAAATCAACCAGACTTTTAAGCCTTTAAAACACTGGGTGCAGGATTACAAGGAGATAGAGGGAAATACTTCCGGTTTCCATTCCTGCAGCGTCAGGGCTTTCCCCAGATTTGGAAGCAAGGAAACCTGTCCTATTATGTGTTTATGACCAAAGGCTGTCCGTGGCAACTGTGAAAATGTGGGGCTTGGAAATTGTAGCCATAAAGAATGTTCTGCACAGCCTGACAATGCCTGTGTGATAGTCAGTTGGAAAAAGTATAAAAAAATTATGTTCCAAGTAAAAGTAATGAACAATAGGGCATCAATAAATATATTAAAGCCATGGAAACTAGGACGGGGTTTGTAGTCAAGTGGGTCTATATTCAAATCCCAGCTTCACCAAATGTGAGGTGTATAACTGGATACTTCACTTCACTGCTTTGAACTTCTGTTATCTCATCTGTCAAATGAGCAAAGGAATACCTCTCTCACAGAAATATTAAGATAAATTGAGATTAAATGAGATGATATGTGTGCCAATGCCTAGTATGTAGTAATAATAATGCTGATGATAGCAGCAAGAATTTATTGAGCATTTACTACATTGCTGATATTTTTCTGAGTGTATCATCCATACTATCTAAATTAAAACTCATAATGGTCTTACAAAGTAAGTATTTTTATAATCCCCATTTTGAAAAATAAAGGATTGGATGTACAGAAAGGGTAATTAGCCGAAGTCAAACAGCTAATAAGTTACAGAGGCAGGATTTAACCCTGAGGAGGCATACTCCAGAGCCTTAGTTCTTTTATTTCCTTGTTAAAGATTGGCACAAGAGCTAACATCTGTTGCTAATCTTTTTTTTTTCTTTCTCCCTAAAACCCCCCAGCACATAATTACATATTCTAGTTGTGGCATGTGGGACACCACCTCAGTGTGGCCTGACGAGTGGTGCCATATCTGCGCCCAGGATCCAAACATGCAAAACCCTATGCCTCGGAAGTGGAGCGTGCGAACTTAACCACTCAGCCACGGGCCGGCCCCGGAGCCTTAGTTCTTATTCCATACAACCTCTTCATACTCTCCTGCTGTAATAACTGCTCAGTACAGTAAACTGAATCTGATTATGGTAAAACTTCAGTGTGCTAAGCTCTGTTTCTGTTTAATATTCAGGGCTTCTGTGTGAAAGGTTTCTATAACCCTACCCTGTGGAGCTCAGGAATGGTCATATGATCGGCCAATGGGGTGTGGGAGGAAGCAATGTATGCCACTTCAATGTAGAAGCTTTTAAACAATACAAATTTTGCTTTAATCTTTCTCTCTGTCATGGTAGCAATAGTGCTCAAGATAGTGAGTGTGCCATCAGCCTGGTCCCTGAGTGAGAAGGATATTAATGTGATACAGAGGATCAGAACCCCATATCCAACCTATTATGGATAAATTATGTAAGAAATCAATCTTTGTTGTTTCATGCCATTAAACTCTGGGGTGGGGATATTTGTTACTGCAGCATAACTTAATCTATCCTGACAGACACATCCAGAAATATTGGAAAATAGTAAAAAATAGAAAATGAGCTGAAGTGCCAGAAGGATGCAAAATTTGACAGGAGGATGTACTTCCAAAGAGAGGATTTTGGTGAAGATTCTATGATGAAGTAAGCTTCATGAACACTGTGTTCCTGTGCTTGTGGAGAAGTTGACTACTCATAGAGCAATGATCTATGCTGACTACAAGGGGTAATAGGACTAACACCATACAGGACAAGCTTTTCTTTCTACTTATTCTTTATTTTTACAATACCATTTCAATAATTACATTTGTAGGAACATCATGTCAGTACCGTAAAACAGCAGTACCGTAAAACAGTAAACTGTTTTAGCAGTACGTAAAACAACCGTAAAACCTGTGGTTGTCTGTTCCTAAAGCAGCAGCCATGTCAAACTATCAAGGTGTTATAACAGCCATGGGAAATCTTTTAGGTTTTGCACAAGGTAAGACAGTCTTAATTTCAATCCAGTGGCAGCCGTATGGCAGAATATTTGAGGGATATTTGATTATCTTTGTGTCATATCACAGTTCATTTTTAGGCCCATGAAATTCTAACTTATTAACAAATTCAAATGCCGTTTTTAGACCTCATTATCCTTGCTACTAATTGTGGCTTTAATAAAACTTGACAACTAAGACTGAGTTTCTTGAGGTCAGGGACTGTGTCCTATACGTCTTCAAGAACCTAAGGCTAGTATTCTTTCAGAGAATATTTATTAAATACCTGAAAGTTGGCAGCCAATGGATTAGCACTGGAAATGACACAATGGAAATTAGCACAATGGAAATGACAGTGAGAAAAAGAAGGTAAAAATGCTCTCCTCATAGATACTCCAGATTAGTGGTAGGTGGCAGATATTAATCACATTTTTTAATAAATCTATAATTATAAACTGATTTAAGTAATTTGCAGGAAATAAGCAAGATTTCGTTAGAAGACTTAATGATTGAGAACACTTCAGAACATAGACCTATGTACATTATAGTTAATACTTGTTGGATGATTTGAATTTCTCCTTAATCTTCACACCCTTTTCTTACTTGAATCCTGAGATTCCATTATGCTGGGTTTTCTTTTTTTACTTTTCTACCTATTGCATCTTAAAAATAACTTTACTTAGGTATAATTAACATAAATGCAATAATTTATAGTATACACTTTGATGAGTTTTGATGTGTGTATATACATCTGTGAAATCATCACCACAATTAAGATCACCAATATTTGCATTCCCCTAAGTTTTCTCAAGTCTGTTTGTATTCCATCCTCCCTCTACTCCTATCCCTAGGCAACTACTGATCTACAGTCACTATAGATTGCTAAGAGTTTTCTAGAAATTTATACAAATTGAATAATAGAGTATGTACTTATTTTCGTGTTGTTTTTTAGTTGTTTAAGGCAAGAGAGTAAATTAAAGTTGGTCACTGTTACTCCATTATGGCCAAAGCACAAGGTCCTATTTCGTAAATTTTATTTTTCCTCCTGTCTAAAATTTTAATTTAATCAAAGTAACCTACTTACAAATCAAATACTGCAACAGTTTTCTTTTTTATCAAGGTCACATTGGTTTATAACATTGTGTAAATTTCAAGTGTACATCACTATATTTCTGTTTCTGTATAGACTGCATTGTGTTCACCACCAAAAATCTAGTTTCCATTCATCACCATACATATGTGCCCCTTCACCCCATTTGCCCTCCCCCGAACCCCTTCCCCTCTGGTAAACACCAGTCTGCTCTCCATATCTATGTATTTGTTTATCTTCCACATATGAGTGAAATCATATGGTATTTGTCTTTCCCTGTCTGGCTTATTTTGCTTAGCATAATACCTTTAAGGTCCATCCATGTCACAAATAGCACAATTTCATCACTTTTTATGGTTGACTAGTATTCCATTGTCTATATATACCACACCTTTTTTATCCATTCATCTGTTGATGGGCCTTAGGTTGACTGTGAGTCTTGGCTATTGTGAATAACATTGCAATGAACATAAGGGTGCATTTATCTTTTTGAATTTGTGTTTTCATGTTCCTTGGATAAATACCTAGTAGTGGGATAGCTGAATCATATGGTATTTCTATTTTTAATCATACTGATTTTCATAGTGGCTACACCAGTTTGCATTCCCACCAGCAGTATATGAGAGTTCCCTTTTATCTACACCCTCTGCCACACTTGTTTCTTGTCTTTTTATTTATTTATATATATATATTTTTTAATGTTTGAGGAAGATTAACCCTGAGCTAACATCTGCTGCCAATCTTACTCTTTTTGCTGCGGAAGACTGGCCCTGAGCTAACATCTGTGCACCTCTTCCTCTACTTTATATGTGGGATGCCTACCACAGCATGGATTGCCAAGTGGTGCCATTTCCATACCCAGGATTCAAACCAGCAAACCCCGGGCCACTGAAAGTGAAATGTGCAAACTTAACCACTGCACCACAGGGCCAGCCCCATTTTTTGTCTTTTTGTTGATAGCCGAATTCTCACTGGTGTGAAGTGATATCTTATTGTGGTTTTGATTTACATTTCCCTCATAATTAGTGATATTGAACATCTTTTCATTTGCTTGTTGACCATCTGTAAATCTTCTTTGGAGAAATGTCTGTTCGTATTCTCTGCCCATTTTTTGATTGGGTTGTTCATTTCTTTGTTGTTGAGTTGTATGAGTTCTTCACATATTTTGGAAATTAACCCCTTATCACATATGATTTGCAAATATTTTCTCTCGGTGGGTTATCTTTCGTTTTGTTCATGGTTTCCTTTGCCTTGCAGAAGCTTTTTAGTCTGATGTAGTATGGTTTGTTTATGTTTTCTTTGATTTCCCTTGCCTAGTGAGACATGGTATTCAAAAAGATACTGCTAAGACCCAGGTCAAAGACCTCACTGTCTATGTGTTCTTCTAGGAATTTTATGGTTTCAGGTCTTACATTCAAGTCTTTAATCCCTTTTGAGTTAATTTTTCTGTAGTGCAACCATGTTTTGACATAGAACCTAGAAATCCTTTCCTGATCACTTTGTTCTAATCCCCAAAATGACATTTTAATTTTTTTTTGAGGAATATTAGCCCTGAGCTAACATCTGCCACCAGTCCTCCTCCTTTTGCTGAGAAAGACTGGCCCTGAGCTAACATCTGTGCCCATCTTCCTCTACTTTATATGTGCAATGCCTGCCACAGCATGGCTTGATAGGCAATATGTACGTCTGCACCTGGGATCCGAACCAGTGAACCCTGGGCCACTAAAGCAGAGCGTGTGAACCTAAACACTATGCCACCAAGCTGGATCCTGGCATTTTACTTTTTAAAATATATTTTGAAATAATTTAAAAGAGAAAAGTTATAAAGTTGAATACTTCTTTTTCTACCTTCTCTTTTCTGTTTCTCACACTTCCATGATGTGTCTGTGTGATTGATGTTTTTATCATTGTATTCCATATTATGTATTTATAGACAATATATAGTATTATATTTTTTATTTTAATTATTTACATAAGTATCGCATGTAATTTTCTACAACTTGCTTGTCTCAACATTGCTTTTGAGGCATATTTGTTCATAAGTACACACATATACATATACACGTATATAAATATATATATATGAAGAAGAAACAGAGATAAATATTTTAGTTGCTGTATAATATTTAACTGGACATGTATACCACAGTTTATCCAGCATCATACTGAAAGCCATTTGTATTGTTTTAAGTATTTCTTTTTAGTATAAATGGGCAGTAACCATCTTCCCACATCTGCTAGTGTCCTAGTGAGAAACTGATGGGTCATATGTATGAATATTTTCTAACTTAATAGATATCACCAAATTCCTCTTTAAAGTATAAAACCCACCAGCATGGTGTAAGGTTTGTCGTTTCCCCTCATCCTTGACAGCACACCTTTATGACTCCAATTATCAAAGAGCCATCATTCTGGAAACTAAATATAGTATGTGTGAAATAGTATATCACTGTTGTTGAATTGTCATTTCCATGTCTGTGAGTTGTACGAATTACATACCCGCATCCTTTACTCATTTGTCTATTGGGTTGATTGTCTTTTTCTATGTGATTTGTAGAAAATTTTCATAACATTTTCAGTCCTTACCTTTCCTAGATTATATGAATATCATCTCCAAGGCTATTTCTTTTCTTTTAACTTTGTCAAAGTGTTGATTTTCACTCGTAAATATGGTTATATGGGACAGAAATTTAAATATTTTCTATATACTTTTTGCATTTTATTTAAGAACTCCTTTCCTATCAAAAAGCCCTATTTTTTCTTCTATTATTTTAAAGCTTTTAACATTTACATCTTTAATCCATCTGGATTAGAGTTCTAATTTACGGAAAACTAATTGTTGCAACAGCATTATTGAACAAGTCATTCTGACTCCACTGGTTTGTAGTAGAAGAAATAATAAAAACAGTAGTCGTAATAGGTAAGTTATTAGTATTTGCTAAGCCCTTGATATGCTCCAGGCACTACTTTAAATGTTTTATATATGTATTAGCAATAATCCATGAGATAGCTACCACCATTATTTCTGTTATATAGTTGAGTCAAATAAGGCACAGAGGATAAACTAGGTAGCACAAAACTACATAGTTAGTAAATGACAGAGCTGAGATTAAAAACAAAGCAATTTCTCCACATCTTCTCCAGCACTTATCTCTTTTTGATGATAGACATTCTAACAAATGTGAAGGGATATCTCATCGTGGGTTATAAAATGTTTTTTTAATTTATTTATTGTTGGGGGGAGGAAGATTGGCCCTGAGCTAACACCTGTTGCTAATTTTCCTCCTTTTGCTTGAGTAGGATTGTCCCTGAGCTAACACCTGTGCCAATCTTCCTCTATTTTGTATGTGGGACACCACCACAGCATGGCTTGATGAGCAGTGTGTAGGTCCGAGCTCAGGATCCGAACCAGTGAACCCTGGGCTGTTGAAGTGGAGCATGTGAACTGAACCACTATATACCACTGGGCCAGCCCCTCATTATGGTTTTAATTTGCATTTCTTTGATGATTAGTGATGTTGAGCATCTTTTCATGTACTTATTTGTATATCTTCTTTGGAAAAATGCCTATTCTTATCCTGTGTTCATTTTTAAATCAGATTATTTGGGTTTTTTGGTATTGAGTTGTATGAGTTCCTCATGTGTTTTGGCTATTAACCTCTTATCAGATATGTGATTTTCAAATATTTTCTCCCATTCCATAGGTGGTCTTTCCATTTTGTTGATTGTTTCTTTTGCTGTGCAGAAGCTTTTTAATTTGATGTGGTTCTACTTGTATATGTTTGCTTTTACTGCTTGTGCTTATGATGTCATATCATTGCCAAAACCAATGTTAAGTAAATTTTTCCCTGTTTTCTTCTATGAGTTTTATAGTTTCAGATCTCACAAGTTAAGTCTTTAATGGACTTTGAGTTAATTTTTGTGAGTAGTGTAACTTAGGGGTCCACTTTCATTCTTTTGCATGTGGGTATCCAGTTTTCCCAGCATCATTTATTGAAGAGATTATCTTTTCCCCATCGAATATTCTTGGCTCCTTTGTCAAATAATTGTTGACCATATATGCAGGAGTTTTCTTCTGGGCTCTTGATCTGTTCCATTAGTCTATGTGTTGTGCAACATATAAGTGTATCAAATCATCATGTTGTACACTTAAAACTTACACAATATTATATGTCAATTATATCACAATAAAGCTGGAAAACCTTTTGAAAAAGAAAGTGGTTTTGTGGTCATGTCCTTATTTTTAGCTTCTATGCCATTTTAGTTTTTTATCAAGATCTCATATGAGCTTAGGTCTATTTCTAGATGTACTCTTGTTCCTATTGGTCTTTTTTGTCTATGTGCCAATACTATTGTGTCTTGATCATTACAAGTGTGTGATATGTATTATATGGCCCAGTACCTGATAGGAATCGTCTCTCCAGTTTGCGAACCAAAAATTTGCTTTTGGAATGTTAATTAGAGTTAAATTGAATTTTTTAATTGATTTACAGAGAATAGATATTTTTATGATTATTATGCCCTTCTGTCCTTCCATTCTTACATATCTTTTTGTGTATTTAGTTATTTTATACTATTAAAACTACTGGGATTAACTTTTAAAATAATCACCATACAGACATATACAGAAAAGTTACGTCGAAATTAACATTTAATTATAAAGAGAAAATCTATGTAACCTCCAGTCTGGTCAAGAAAGTGTAACATTACTAGTGAATCAGAGCACTCAGTATGTCCCTCCCTGATCATAATCCTAACCCTCAGCTCTAGAAATAACTGTGATCCTGAATTTTGTGATAGTTATCTCTCTGCTTATCTTGCCACTTTTATTAGTTTTTAAGACATTCATAAAATAAGTTTAGTTTTGGCTAGTTTTACATTTTATATCAATGAAATCATAATGTTATGTGTTGTCTTCAATGTTTTTTGTGAGGTGAAAACATGCTAATACTTGTAGCTGTAGATCACTCGCTTTTATATCAATATAATATTTTCAGTATAAACATAATACAATTTCTTTATCCACATTATGGTTATTTACGTTGTTTCCAAATTGGGGCTGATATAAATAATGCTGCCATAAACATAACTGTGTGTATATTTCAGCGCACATGTACATGAGTTTCTTGAGAGTTTATACTTTACTTGGATGCTTTGCATTTTCTTAAGCATTTAGAAATAGATTTTCAAGTTGCAAGCACACTAAAATGTGTTGTAATCTTAACTGGGATTGCATTAAATCTTTAGACAATTTGGGAGATTATTTTTATAAAATTATGTCTCCTAATCCAGGAATATAGTATAATTCTCCTTTAGTTCTTCTTTAACATATCTCAAAAAAATTCCTAAATTTTTCCCTAGAGTTTTACACATATTTTGTTAGATTTCTTCCTAGGCTCTTCATATTTTTCGTACCTTTTAAAAGTTATCTTTTACAAATTGCTTTTCTAACCATTTGTGGCTGGTATGCAAGAATACATTGATTTTCTAAATTGGTTTACCATCCACTAAACTTGCTATGTGTACTTGTTAAATGTGCTCATACAGATGCAGAAAGTTTTGAGTTTCCTATGTGGACAATAATACCATTTATAAATAACAAAATTTTTGGTATTTCAGTTTTTGATCCTTCTTCTTTTTCTTCTGGCTTTAACTGTACTGGTTAAGAACTCTAAGACAATGGTGAATAGAATTAATTGTTGTAGGCATGCTTATCTTGTTCCTGACCTCCAAGGGAAAGCTTTCAGCATTTCACTATTGAATATGATATTTGCTTTAAGGTTTTCATAGAAGCCTTTTGTCTTATTAAGGCAATTCTCTTTCACTCCTAAAAGTTTATTTTTGTTTTAACTACAAATAGGCTAAAAATTTGTCAATCTTTTAATATTTTTGAGATAACCATATTATTTTTCTATTTTAATCTATTAGTATTGTGAACATTATTTATCTAATGTTAAACCAAACTTGCATTCCTGGAATTAATCCAACTAGGTGATGACATATTTTATAAATTACTAGAATTGATTTGCTATCTTTTAAAGAATTTTTAGATTGATGTTCATGAGTGTAATTGGCCTATACTTTTCCTTTTTAAAAATGTCTTTGTTAGATTTTGGTTTCAATGTTTTAGATATATAAAATGAGATAAGGAAAATTTTATTTTATGCTTCTCATTGGTCTTGCATATGTTTTTTCTTTTTCTCTCCTTACCAAAATTGACACATGAAGAAGTAGACAATTAAATTCCTTTACTACAGGAGAGAAGGGAACCCTTGTTCACTGCTGGTGGCAGTGCAAACTGGTGCAGCCACTATGCAAAGCAGTATAGAGTATCCTCAGAAAATTAAGGATAGATTTACCATATGATCCAGCTATTCCACTGCTGGGTATTTATCCAAAGAACTTGAAAATACAAAGGCGTAAATATACTTGCACCCCTATGTTCATGGCAGAATTATACACAATAGCCAAGACATGGAAGCAACTTAGGTGCCCATAAAGGGACGAATGGATAAAGAAGATGTGGTATTTATACACGATGGACTACTACTCAGCCATAAGAAATGACGAAATCCAGCCATTTGTGACAACATGGATGGACCTAGAGGGTATTATGCCGAGTGAAATAAGCCAAGGGAGAAAGTCAAATACCGTATGATCTCACTCATAAGTAGAAGATAAAAACAACGACAAAAAAACCCATAGCGTTGGAGATTGGACTGCTGATTACCATTGGGGAAGTGGGGAGAGGGGAGGGCAAAAGGGGTGATTAAGCTCACATGTGAGGGGAGGGACTATAATTAGTGTTCGGGTGGTGAACATGATGTAATGTACACAGAATTTGAAATATGATGTACATCCAGGAAAAAAAAATCCATTTCTACAGAGAATGTCTGGATCAGAAGGCATAATTGCATAATTCTATCAAATATATGAAAGAAATAATGCCATTTTTATGCAAAACCTTTCATAAAATAGAGAAGAGAGCATTTTTTAATTTGTTCTAATGAGACCATTGTAGCCCTAATACCAAAACTTGAAAAGGATATTATACGAAAATTACCTACTTATCTCCTTGAGGAATATAGATTCAAAAAATCTATAACAAAACGTTAGTAAGTCAAATCTAGCAATATAAAAAAGGTATGACAAAGTGAGATTTGTCCCAGGAATGTGACACTAAGTTAGCATATGAGACTTAATCAATGTAATTCATCACATTAACAAATCACAGAAATCATACTGTCATATCAACGGATGTAAAAAATTTGTTGACAACGTCCAAAACCCTTTCATGAAAAAGTGCTCAATAAGATATGAACAGAAGAAAATTTTCTCAACCTGATAAAGGACATATATAAAAATCCTAAAACAAACATTATGCTTAATAAATGCTCTTACCACTTCTATTCTATGTCGTACTGGAGGTCTTAGTCTAAACAATAAGAAAATGTTAGAATGAAAGGCATAGCTGTTGGGTAAGAAGAAGTAAAGCTCTCTATTCAAAACGATATGATGGTATATATTCAAAATTCAAACTATTAGACCTAGCACATGAACTCAGCAAGATTTCAGGACGCAAGGTCAACATATAAAAATAATTTGTATTTCCTTTTATTAGCAATTTAAAATTAGAAATGACATCTCAAATGCTATTTACAATAGCATCAAAACCCAAAGTACTTAGGGGCAATCTGATAAAAAATATATAAGGACTCTACCCCAAAACTACAAAACATTGAACAGAAAAATAAATGAAAATTTATATAAATACATATACTATGTTTAAGGATGAGAGACTAATGGCAATCAACTTGTTAATTCTCCCCACATTGACTTATAGATTCATTGCGATTACAATCCAAACCGTAACACTTTTTTTTGTAGAAATTGTCAAGATTATACTAAAGTTTATATGCGAATGTAGAAAATCTAGAAAGATAAAACAATCTTGGATAATTACAATTTGGAGGACTTAAAACTACCTGATTTTAAGATAATATAAGTCTATAGTAGTTAAAATAGTAGTACAGTAGTAGTTATGTATTAGCATAAGGGACAGACAGATCAGTAACACGGAGAGTCCAGAAATAGACCCTCACATGTATGGTCAAATCTTTTCTGACAAAGGCACTGATACTATTCAATAGAGAGAGGAAAGTATTTTAAAGGAATGGTGCAGCAACTACTGGATATCTGTAAGGAAAAAATAACACTCATACCTCACACCATACCTAAACGTTAACTTGAAATGAATTGCAAACATAATAAAGGTGAGAGTTACATTACAAAGGTCCTAGAAGAATACTATAGGGGAGGTACTTGACCACTTTAGATAAGAAAATATTTCTTAGAATATAAAAATCAATAATCCTAAAAGAATAACAGATACTAAACTGGACCTAACAAAATTTAAAACTTACATTAATCGAAGGTACCATTAAGAAATTGAAAAGGCAAGGTGAAGGCTGGAATATATATATATATATATATATATATATATATATATATATATATAGGAGAGATATATATGTATCTCTCTAAAAACTCATTCATATAAAAAGATATATATAAAAACTCATACATAAAACAAGAATACGTAAAAAAACAGAGAAATTAATAATAAGAGGGAGGAGAAGATCAGAGCAGAGTTAGAAATATAGAGATGTGATGCAAGGAAGGGGCCATGAACAAAAGAATGTGGGTGGCCTCTAGAAGTTGGAAAAGGCAAAGAAAGGGATTGTTTCCTGGAGCCTGGAGAAGGAATTCAGCCCTGCTGACACCTTCACTTTAGCCCTGTTAGGACTCATTTCAAACTTCAGACCTCCAGAATGTCAGATAATAAATTTGTTTTGTGCAGGATACTAAGTTTGTAGTAGGACTTGCCAGAACTAGATTTATCAAACTTTATTTATTTTTGTCACATCTCGAAGAAGAAAGAGTATCTTGTTTCAGTTTTCATTTCTCTGAACATGAGTGAGGTAGACCATGTTTTCACATGTTGATAAATGCTTAAGCTTCCTGGGATTTATTTTCCTATTTGCAATACGTGGTTTAAAACAATGTGTATGATTTTATGATTCTGGAGGTCAGAAGTTCAAACTGGATCTCAGTGGGCTAAAATCAAGGCGTCATCTGGGCTGCATTCTTGTGGGAGTTAACTACTGGAGTATCTGTCTCCTTACTTTTCTAGCTTCTAGAGGCTGCCCTCATTCCTTGCGTGGCTTGTAGCCGGCTTCCATCTTCCAAACTAGCAATGACTGGTTGAGTATTTCTCACTGCCACTCCTGTGCTTCCCCCTTTTTTGCCTTCCTCTTTTAGATTACATCAGGCCATCCCACATCATCCAGGATAATCTCTCCATCTCAAAGTCAGTTGATTAGCAACCTTAATTTCATCTACAACTTTAATCCCCTTTTGCCATGTAAGCAAACAAACATGCCGATTCTGGGGATTAAGATGTGGACATCTTGGTGGAGGGATGCATTATTCTGCCTATAAAACAGCCATTATTTCATTTTCCCTGATGTTTTCAACTGGATAAGTGAGTCTTATGGAGACTGTTGGGGAAGCAACAGTGTATTTGAAAGATAATGGCATCAGATAGGCCTAGAGTTTTCAGTTTACTAGCTGTAATACCTAGATATGTCACTTAAACTCTTTGCGCCACACAGTTTACCTGTCTAAAAATAGGTATATACCAACCTCTTTTCAGTGTGATTGTAAGGACCGAATGAGGTAGTAAAGGTAATAAAGAAATACACTCATCCACTGCATAATGACATTTCAGTCAACAGTGGAATGCATATACGATAGTGGTCCCTTAAGATTAGTACCATGTGGCCTAGGTGTGCAGTAGGGTATACCATCTAGGTTTGTGTAAGTACACTCCATGATGTTCACACAACGAGGAAATTGCCTAATGACACACTTCTCAGAACGTATCCCTGTTAAGTGATGCATGACTGTAGCAGTAACCATTCATTGAACCCTTACTATTTGAGATACAGAGTAGGTCCCCAACAAATGTTTATGTTCTTTCCTTCCTTATGGCTAGGGTCATGATTAAAAGCTCTTATAGAGTGTGATGGTGGCTTCTGGCCATTCAAGTAATTAACAGCTTCATCTGTTTTGGCTCTTTCAGAGCTATAGTTTATTCCTGTGCTCCTTTGTAACTGCAGTTCTGAAATGTTTACCATTAAACATTTTAAGGCAGGTGTATATGCTTTACCTACATCTTATTTTACCCCATCTTATTTTAGAAGTGAATGGCAGTGGGACCCTGTTCTAAGCTCACAGAGAAGTACCTTGTTCTTGAAAGCTCATACTACAGCATACTCAATTTGTGTTCTATTTAAGGATTAGCCATACTGACGTATTAATTGAGTTGCCTGAGTTAATGCTATATTTTACGAACCAAAGATCTGAAGCACAGAAACCAAGATGTAAAGTAGTTGATCCAGTTAAAGATTGTACATCTCATGAATAATTTATAGATTGGCTTGCAGTCTTTGCAAAGGTTCTTCTAAGGAAATCTGGCTGCCTGAAGTGGAACACTTTCTTTTCTGTCATCTCTGTTGTAGCACTTGATTATTCGATTCACTGTGCCTTGCTGTCAAATGTGTGAATTTATTTGGGGTTGAGATGGAAAAGGTGTCACTGGCCACATCGCTGGTAAATCTGGTGAATACCTGCAATGCTTCTTTGCATTGTCAGGTCTGGAAGTGGCTGACAAGCAGCAGTGGACCACATGTGGCTGCTTTTTCCCTCCTGTCCTCCCTCATAGCTTGGGTAGCATAATTAGATGATACTTTCTTCTCAGACTGATCACCCTTACATTTGCCTTTAGTATTGTTTACTCTCCCTTTCCTTTGAACAAAATAATGAATTCCACTTCCTTTTAGTCATATTCTGTTTGATCCATTTAGCCCTTTGAAGACTGTCAGAGGAGCTATGTAGAAAAGTGGTCTGTGGGGATAAGTTTAGGTTTTTTGACATTAATCTTTTAGGCATATTCACCTTTAACAAATGAGACTTTTTCATATTTCTCACCTCTTCCTATCTGTTTAACACTGATGAGTCTTCAGTCCTTAGCTTTGTTTCACTGTTGGATGTGTTGATGCATCTGTTAGTATTGCATTTCTAAGTGTTTGTGTGTGTGTGTGCGTGTTTGCAAGCTGTAAATGAAGTTTTTATGTTGAAATTTTAAATATAAGATGCAATAAAAATATTTTGTTCTAGATAAATAAATTGAAAACTCTGAGCAACAGTAATGAAAGGTTTGAAAGATGTTTATGTAGTATTATTATAATAATTTATTTATCATATAAGATAGGGGTAGTAATAGTAGCCTATGTATAAACTTCCGCTGGAAAACATTTTACACTTTAAAAAGCTATTCTTTTGTTAATAGGGGTTCTAGTTTTCCTTGGTTAGATATGTGGCATGTATACCTCGAGGAAAACATATTGGCCTGTCCTTTTTTGTTAGTTGTAATGTCTTAATTAATTACTCTTAATTGACTAGATTGAGTTTTCTTTAAAATATCTAAAAATAAAATGAATCAATAACTTTGTTCAGCCTTTATTGCTCAGCCTTCCAGGCATGCAGCCCAGGCCCATGCTGGCCTCTTGCCCCACTGAGACAAGCATTTCTGCCAGCCCTCTGGTCTCCAGTTAATTGGGCAGAAGTCTGCATGGTGGCACATCCAGTGATTTCAGTGCCCTGTGGAGCACTGGGTTGACAATAGGCTGAATCTGAGAGAAGTCTATAATTGGCTAACTTATACTGCTGTAAGACTCTATTCAAATGGAACAAATTTGAACTGTTCAATGCTCTGTGGCATCTAGCCAGGTTTGGGATGGTATAAAACAGGCACTTATTTAAGACAATGGCATTGGTCCTAGTGGCAGGAGCAATGCTGAAGACAGTGGTGTCAACTTGCTGCCAATTTGTAGTTTGAAGACAGGTATTAACTCATTTTTTTTTCAGATGTCTCTATAAAAGTCATCACTATAGGCAGAGGGCAGTTTGAGAACTGTTTCCCAAAGTCTCTTGTTTCAAAGCTTCTTGACATACCTAAAGTCCTAAGACCTTTCACTTATCATTTTGGCCAACTATCTGTCAACTGTTGTCATAGAGATTGTTGATGTCATACAACAGTAGATTAATACCAGAGTAATTTTTTTATCATGAAGCTTGAAAATGTTCCTTGGATCTAACATGTGTGTGAAATATGTATTTGTGCATAGCTGAAGTCTGCAAATAACTGAAACTTGCCCTTTTAAGTGTGAGGAGTTTATTTTAACTTTCTTCTGTATATGCTAGTGAAAATTCGTGTATTAAGGAACCTAATTTGTTGTTCTAAAGGGCTGTAGTCTACATAATAACTCGCAGTCCAAAAATATATTGAATTGGGAGTGAAGGGAAAACACCTGCATATTGGAAAGAGGAAAGGCTAGAAGGCACGGGCCTGCTACCATCTCTTGAATCTTCAGAGTAACAGGGGAGAAATCATTTACTCCACATGTGTAAGTTTTGTCATCTCAGTAGTGGGATGATAGAACCAACCTATGCTGTATGATATATACAAAACCTTTTTGAAAGTCTGAATGTTACACAATAGAACCTAATTATTTTTGAAGTACTTAGAATGTGTAAATAACTTTTAAGGTAAGGCACGTAATAGTACTAAGAAACAGGTACTCTCATTGTCTACATTTTACAGACAGAGACACTGTGGCAGAGAAAAGGTAAATGGCTTGCCCCCTTGGGCCAGCTAATAAGATTTAGAGCCAGAATTTGAACCAAGATAGTCTGATGCTGGAGTTTACACTCAAACGCACTACACCATGCTATTTGAACACAGAGAGAAAGGATGATTTTCTGTCTTTCGCATGAAGACTTTTCCCCAATCTCCTCTCTTAGTCAAAAGGAATATGACAGCTCAGATTTACTCTTTGGGTGGTCTTCTTAGTAGCAAGAATAGTTTGCATCTCTCATGCAGGATCTCTATAGCCAAATGGAAACATTTAAGGATCTGCTCGTTGTAAAGTAGGAATTAGTCTGAATATAGGGGCATTGACTAGTGGAGTGCTTTGTAAATATACAGATTCCTGGGCCCTTCTGCTAGAGATACTAATTTACGAGATCAAAGGTGGGGTATGCGACTTTATTTCTTAAAAGCTCCCCAGGTGACTTGGTGAGATATTTGCGTTGAAATTGAAGTTATCTGAACTTTAGAAGGACTATACCCGGTGTGCAGAACTCACTTGCACTTTAATTTGGCTGATGAGCTAAATGCCTTAGATGAAATTACTGTTCAATAGAAGTTCAGCAAAGTCTTACCCTGCTTCTCTAAAACTAGAGTTCTATCTGCACCTACTGAGTGATTACTGTGAAAATTCATTCCATGCCCTTGGCATGATGACAATATTTTCATATAGATTAGGAGATGTCCTGCCACCAAATGTTGACCAACACATTTTGGGGAAAAACATGAATTTGGATGTTCTAAATGGAGATGTCAGAATCTGGAAAAATAATGTTTTCCTGTGTAATTGTTTCAGTATCTTGAAATAGACACAGTGTTTCTTCTCCAGCAACTCAGCTATTATTAAAGATCAGAAATGTATCTTTGGAGACTGAGCTTAGGGCAAAGTGTCAAAGTTTTGGCTGTCACTGACATACAGAATGGCCTTGGGCAAGGCACTAAACCTATTTCTATCTGTTTCCTCATTTGTTATCTGGGACAACAGAATTTACCCTATTTCAAGGGAATATGCCATTAATTAATCAATACATGCGATACATCGTCTACTTTTAAATAAAAGTTTAGCTCTTATTACTATTTGCTGAAATGAAGAAATAATGTGAGCTGACTTTCTTAGTGCTTAAATGTCTCTTGGCAACTGAGGCAGTAGGAAAGAGGCATTAACTCCAACCATAGCTTCCATTACAAGTTGTCTCAAACAATATATCATGCTAGAGCCCAGGGATTGCTGATAATCCTTAAGAAGTGTGGCGCTGGAAAGACTTTTGTTAGTGTCTGTTCCCTTGTTTGTGTGTACTGCATTGCACTGATTTCCCTTGACTTGGTCTTGCTCTTGTGCCTTTAAGGGAGAAAAGCTCATAGTCTTTGTATAGGTACTTTTAATTTTTTATTTATTTGTTTTTTTAATTGCGGTAACCTTGGTTTATAACATATAAATTTCAGAGGTACATCATTACATTTCGATTTCTCTGTAGATTATATCATATTCACCACCCAAAGATGTATAGGTTTTTTAACACAGCCTTTAAGTTCTGAGTCCTTAGCAATATTTAACTTATATAAAGAACACTGCTTCCTTCAAATATCCTCTTCATAGCACTGGAAGTAACATGTATTACTGCAGATTTGTTTCTCCAATCTCAACAGTGTATCTCTTTTCTCTTTCAAGAGCAGTATCTGCTTTATGCTGTGTCATAGGATGGGTATTTTATACCACCATTTTGGGGTAGAGTCACTTTTTGTGTCCAGTCCAAACTGATGCAGGGTTTTCTGTGTAAGTAAGGGAACATTTGACATTAAAATGTAATCGTTCTACTCTCAAAACTATGCATGTCATAATGGCACTTTGCTGTGCACTATGGGAGGTACAAAAATAAAACATAGAACCTCAGAACCTCAAAGAGATTTGAGTGTGGTTGAAGAAATATGGGCGAAATGCATCTTAAGGGGAAAAAAGCTAACACATAAAGAAAAGAAAGATGACACTAATTAAGTATAGTGTCTTAATATATAAGATACTATTTTATCTTATGAGATAGCATATTAAACTCCATTTCTTCCATTTCCTAACTGTGGCCTTGGGTAATCCACTTCACCACTCCATGCCTCAGTCTCCTCCTTGGCAAAGTCAGGATACAATTAGTACCCTTCTCATACAATCATTGCGAGGACTAAATGAGTTTAAGTGTATCTAAAGCATTTATTGAGTTCTGAATAGACAGTGGATGGCTAGAAATATTTTATGAATGAGTGTTACCTATTTTTAGTAATTATTATGAGTTCAAAGAAGAGAAAAGCCTGATGTCCCTCCTTTGGATATATCTGTGGGACTCAAAAACCTTAGGATATTTCTAAATATTTCTCCCACTTCAAACTGAGATTTAGCTTCCCTGAGAATGAGGAAGGGGGTAACTTTCCTACATAGTCTCTTTTTTTTAAACAATGTTTTAAATAAAAAAATTTGTATATATTTAAGGTGTACAGCATAGTGATTTGATATACATATACACAGTGAATATGCCAGATATGGAAGGAAAAAAACTACATGATCTCACTTAGATGTAGAATCTAAAAAAGTTGAATACATAGAAGCAGAGAGTAGAAAGGTGGTTATCAGGGGTGGAGAGGTTGGGGAAATGGGGAGATATTGGTCCTACATAATCTCTTTTATTTTCTTCTTACATCTCTTCTGCCTCAGTGCACTCAGTCCACTGGCTGAGGTGGACTGAGAAAAGGAAAATTCGATTTCTTTCTTTCCATTTCCATTGTGGAACATTTCCTTCCTTAAACCTACATCAAGCTTAGCAGGCCTATCGCTTGATATGCTAAATAAAGAGATAAACTCATTTCAAAAATCCCCCTCTCTTGAGACAAAGTCGGACTTTCTAGCCTATTGCCTTGCTAAGGACTGTCAAAGTCTGTTTTACCTTTCTTTTCCCTTATAAAAAATCCTAGTATTGCACCTGCCTCTACTCCAGAGCACATGGATGCCTTGGGTTGTATCCATCAAAGGCCCACTGCTGCCGAGTTGGACTGATTTGACTTTAGTTATTTAGGAATAGAGACCCTATAGTCTTGAATCACTTAACAAAGGGGATATGTTCTCAGAAATGCATCGTTAGGTGATTTTGTCATTGTGCGAACATCATAGAGTGAATTTACACAAACCTAGATGGTATAGCCCACCACACACCTAGGCTATATGGTACTAATCTTATGGGACCACTGCAATTGCCCAAAACATTATGCAGCACTTGGCTCTATACCGGAAGCCCTTTGACTTATCTCACAGTTCTTGGTATAAGAATATAATTCACTGTTACCTCAAATCATTCTATAAATTATTGTTATGGCACTAATAGATTTAACCCAAGTGATCCGTGTTCTTTGAAGCAGATCTGGGTGCAATGGAACAAGTTTTATTTATGTGAAATATGAATATTTTCATATATATAGGGAGTAACTATAAAGTAAGAAGACACAGTTGATTATTATGGCCTATGAAATGTGTCCCCTCATTTTATAGTGATGGTTATGATGGTAAAATGATTCAAAGTTCAATAATACTGCCTTCATTTATTGAGCACTGACTATATGCCTAGCAGGATGCTAAAGGTTTTACGTATATCATCCCCAAGGGGCCCCCAGTGTGACTGGAGACAGAAACACATGTGATTAAAGAATTAGCATCTTGGGGCTGGTTCCACGGCCGAGTGGTTGGGTTTGCGCGCTCCGCTGCAGGCGGCCCAGTGTTTTGTCGGTTTGAATCCTGGGCTCAGACATGGTACTGCTCATCGAACCATGCTGAGGCAGCGTCCCACATGCCATAACTAGAAGGACCCACAGCTAAAAATATACAACTATGTAGCAGGGGGCTTTGGGGAGAAAAAGGAAAAAAATAAAATCTTTAAAAAGAAAAAGAATTAGCATCTTGTAATTATTGTAAGTAGAAAGAATATTTAGCAAATGCAGTGATCATCCTTATTGTTTAATTCAGAGTGTTTTAATATTTTAAATGTCTTGATGAGACATGTTGCAGTCTGTTCTGAACTGTACTTGGTTACCCAATGTGCAGCAGGAGATGAAGATATCTCAAATATCATTTGTTGAATGTTAAATGCAGTTTCTTGAGTTAATGACTGTGGATGGTGAGTGATGAAGTCAGAAGCTGCCCCAGGGAGAAAGAACACTCAGTGTTCCTGGGCAATGACTACTCTGTGATTTCTTCCTTAGCTCTTCTCACACTGTACCATGGTTGCCTAATTACTTCATTCTCTGTACTAGCCCGCTAAACTCTGGGGCCATGATGGCAGGGACTATGTGTGTCTCATTGATTATTGCACCCCCAAGTACCTGGGATGGAGTCTGAAGTGGTCTTCAGTAAATGCGTGATCAACACCTGTTCATGAACATCAGTTGACAATGGAGCATGGGGCAAGGTCTAGAATTACCATATTTATAAAATGTAAACCAACAGTGCACATTGCCTACCAGGTAACCTTTATGTTAGCTTTTTAGAATGTCTGTGGCACTTTTTTTTACTTGCAATCAAATATTCTGATTTGTTTTGACTTATATAAGACATGCAGCTCCTCAATAACTCCTCATCTTAACTTTTTTTTCAACTTTCCTAAGCAGTGTTGTGTTTTGTTTTTTGTTATATAAAAATGAACCAGGCAAAATCACAAAAGTGTTGCTTACATGAGATACATATTACAAGAAAAAAGAACAATAAGTGAAACTGTGCATGTTCCACATACTTGAAATCTGTGTGTGATAGAATGGTGTAGAAGTTGATTTAAGGGGGTGGATGTTGTACCAAAGCTGATATACTAAAGTGATAGTTCTTAGACAGTAATATGAAGGAAATGGGATTTAGAAAATGAAACTCTCTGAGAACAATCTAAGAAGTTTGTCAGGATGCACTACAGCTGTTCATTTGCATCATTTTCAACTTCTAACTTCAACCATGTCACTGGGAATTGAATCAGGAAGCAGTCCAACAGGGGACTTTGATTTGCAGTCACAGGTTCTTCCCACCCCCTGAAAACAGGTTTCTTAAAAGAATAGGCAATAAATAGAAGTCTTTTCTCTTCCAGAGAGAGCACACCTGGACTGTACTATTTAATTCAGAAGTACTCCCCGCAAAATATACTTCAATATCATATTCATGAAAGATATAAAATCAGTGCCCACAATATTGTGGTTTGTAAAACATCAGTTCCTCTTAATCTTTTAAGAAAGCAGCTCTGAACAAGGATGGAATGTATGTTCCTGACTTAAATAAAACAATAATTTACATTTCTGAAATACTTTTAAACACGCATGCAAATTGTCACCTCATTTAGGTTTATTGTTTTTGAGTCAATGGTAAAAATAAGTGGCACTCTGGAATCCCAGAATCCCTTCAACGTTTGAGCCAGTAAAAAGGGTATGCTTTTTCTTTCTTTCTTTCTTTCTTTTTTTTTTTTAGAGACAGTACATTGAAACATCTGTTCTCCTTTAGCGGTGGGACAAATAGTACACCAACTTACTCTCTTCTGTGGTGAATAATTAAAAGTGAGTCTTAAGGAGACCCCCCTCTCTGTCTTCCAAACAGGTGCTATTTTATATGTTAACACTCTTAACCCTCTGCTTTTGTACTCCCAGCTGGTGATTTTGTACTTCAAACAAACTCAGAGATTTTGTATTCATGATGCTTGTGTTTTTCAAAATCTGATTTATGTTGGGGACCCGATCAAGGCTCAGCTAAGGCAAGCTGGGATGTGGCATATGATATCATCAAAATCAGACTTTATGGCAGGCATTTTGCCTAAGTCGGGATTGAATTCAGCAAAGGCAAGAATTGCTGAATCCAAGAGGTACCTAGAAGTCAACATTAGAAGGACCATATTCAAGACAGAGAGACAGACGCTTCTGCTCAAAGACTTAAGACTGTGGTCCGCTAGTTCAAGGAAAGTGTCTGGTGTCCAAGACACTGAATACCTGCTCCTGGGAACAGAAATTCCTCTAAGAGATTCTGAGGGCATCTGTGGGTTTTCATCCACGAAACCATTTAGGTTGATTTCGCACTCTAACTTGACATAGCAGATAAATGGTCTTCAGACTCACATTGGTGCTGCGCTAAACCTTTTGAGCAATGAGGGAATTAATCTCATCTAAATGATCTCCCTGTCCTCAGTGTAGCTACACCTCCTCTTTTACTGAATCTCTTCTCTATGAGACAGTTTAAAAAAAAAAAAAAACCCTTTCAAAATCAATCATCTGATGTCACTATCTTGCGTAGAAGTCTTGAATAGCTCCCTGATTATACTCAGGAGAGTGTTCAGAGGCCTATCAAGTAGCACATGGCCCTTTATTATCTGGAAATGACAACTTCTCCAGCCTTATCTCTTGTCACTTCCACCCCTTGCTCTCTATGCTCCAATCAGAAGGAAGGGACCAAGTGTATTGTGCCTCATTAGCTCCATGCACCCCCTTACCCCAGGCCTATGTACTGCTCTTTCCTCAGCTGGAAACTTTCCCACCCTCCTTACCTACATAATTCCAGTTCATCCTCCAGGTCCAGCTTTTCTCTGAGAAGCTTTCCATGACTTCTCTAGTCTGGATTAAGTGCTACCTTTTTTATGTTCTCCCACAGTACCCTATATTTCCACTACATTAACACTCTTCACATCTGGTTTAAATTATTTACTTACAAGTTTGCTTACTAACTTGATAGTTCCCTCAGATCATTTGTCTGATTTATCTTCCTCTCTTCATCATGTAGCACTGGAATTGGTGTATAACAAGTAGCCTACACAATTACTGAATAGATGAATGACAAAATGAAATAGCAAATGAAAAAAAAAAAAAGAGAATGAATCTCCTGGGGGTTTTTGATCTTTTGTTGAGTGGTATGTTCATATTGGTTAGCCTGATCTAGTTGTCCACTGAGATGTCCATCTCCTTCAAGAGTTTTCATTGCACTATTGCCTCTCAGGATTTCCTTCTTCTAGGGCGGGAGGAGAGATCTTGATCCTTTGAAGCTTATTGTTTCTGTGTTCATTATAATCAGTCTGCAACAGGGCTCAATAATACATAAGACCCTGATTAACTCTACAGGTTAAGCCTAGCCAATAAGGACTACTTGCAAGCCTAAGTCATAAGTCTGGGACAAAGTGAAGAGTAGAAAAGGAGGTATATTAGAGTGTAGAGGAAAGAAATAATAAGGCTTATATGTTGAAGACACCACGGAGAATACTGTCACTTCTTGCCCCAGAAGCTACTCCTGGGACAGTGGTTGGATTTTCCATCTCTGGTGGTTGAAATAGTTGGTAATAGGTACTACCTAGAGGCCTAAGTAGTAAGACATGACACTTTGTTTCTTTCAAGTAATATGCTGTTGTTAGGAAATCTCAAATTCAGAGGAAAGGTACTAAGAAAGAAATTTGCATGATAGAACCAGAGGCTGCAATGGTTAACGGTTTCCTAAAAGAAACATCTTTTCCTCTGCATTGTAGAATGCACTGTATTATGGAATTTTCTACTTTAAGACTGAATGAGGGGTAAGGAAGGACAGCTCCCACACAGCACATCTCTAAAAACTGTACTAAATATTTTAAAATTGTTTTTTATTGAGATGTAATTTAGATACCATAAAACTCACCCATTTAAACTGCGTAACTCAGGAGCATTTAGCACATTCACATAGTTGTGCAGCCAAAATTCCAGAATATTTCCATCACCCCAAAAAGATGCTTCATGCCAATTTGTAGTCACTCCCTGCCCATGCCCTCCAGGCCTTGGCAACCACTAATCGAGTTTCTGTCTCCAAGGACTTTCCCACTCTAGACATTTTATATAAATGGAATCATACAATATGTGTGCTTTTGAGCCTGGCTTCTTTCACTTAGCATGTTTATAAGATTCATCCATGTTGTAGCATATATCAGTACTACATTCCTTTTTTTAAAAACTACTTTATTGATGTATGATTAACATACAAAAGCTGTAAATATTAACATAAACAATTTGATGAGTTTGGTGATAAGTATACACCCATGAAACCATCATTGCAATCTATGCCATAAACATGTCCTTCCCCTCTAAAAGTTTCCTCCCACCTTCTTTTATTTATTATTATTATTATTACTGACAAGAGCACTTAAGATCTACCTCTTAGCAAAATTTTATGTATACATTAAAGTATTATGAACTCTAGACATTCTGCTGTACAGTAGACCACTAGGATTTATTCATGTAGTACAACCAAGACTTGTACCCCTTGATAATACCTTCTCATTTCTCCCTCCACCCAGCCCCTGGCAACCACTATTCCACTCGGCTTGTATAAGTTTGACTATTTTAGATTTATCATGTAAGTGATATCATGTAGTATTTGTCCTTCTGTGTGTGGCTTATTTCACTTAGGATAATGTCCTCCGGGTTACTCCATGGTGTAGTAAATTGCAGTATTTCTTTTCTTTCTTTTTTTTTTAAAGACTAACACCTGAGCTAACATCTGTTGCCAATCTTCTTTTTTTCTTCTTCTTCTTTCCCCAAAGCCCCCCAGTATATAGTTGTATATTCTAGTTGTAGGTCCTTCTGGTTGTGTTATGTGGGATGCTGCCTCAGCATGGCTTGATGAGTGGTGCCATGTCCGGGCCCATGATCTGAACTGGCGAGAGCCCAGGCTGCTGCAGCGGAGCATGTGAACTTAACCATTTGGCCATGGGGCCAGCCCCTGGTTCCCTTTATTTTTAAGATGGAATGATATTCCAGTGTATGTATATACCACATTTTCTTTAGCCGTTCATCTGAGGATGTTGTTTTTATATGTTGACTACTGTGAATAGTGGTACAATGAACGTAGCAGTGCAGATGTCTCTTCAAGATCCTCATTTCACATCCTTTGGGTGTACACCCAGAGGGGGATTGCTGGATCACGTGGTAGTTCTCACTTTTTGAGGAACTACCACGCTACTTTCCATAGTGGCTGCATGAATTTACCTTACCACTAGCAATATACCTAGGGTTCCCTTTTATTCACATCCTTGCCAACATTTGTTCGTTTTTGTTTTTTGATGATAGCCATCCTGACAAGCATGAGGTGGTATTTCATTATGATTTTGACTTGCATTTCCCTGATGATTAATGATGGTGAGCACCTTTTCACGTACCTGTTGGTCATTTGTAGGTCTTTGGGGAAAAGTCTATTCAGTTCCTTTGCCCAATTTTTAATTGGGTTATTTGTGTTGTTGCTATTGAGTTGTAGGAATTCCTTATATAATTTGTATATTAACCCTTTATCACATATATGCTTTGCAATTATTTACTCCCATTCTGTAAGCTGTCTTTTTGATATGTTGATGGTTTCCTTTGCTGTGCAGAAGCTTTATAATAATGTAATCCCACTTATCCGTTTTTGCTTTGATGTCATATCAAATAAATAATTGCCAAGTATTTTCATATCTGATCACTTATATAAAATAGTTTTCATTTATAGTTCTCTTTTCTCTTGCTCCCATACTAGAACTATCAGAACATACAGAGAGCTCTCATATATCCCTCTTCCCATCCCTGTTTCCATTATTATTAACATCCTGCCTTGGTGTGGTACATTTACTACAATTAATGAACCAATATTAATACATTATTATTAATTAAAGTGTATAGTTTACAGTAGAGTTTATTATGTTGTGTGTTCTATGGGTTTTGAAATATGTAAAATGACATGTATCCATCATTAGTGCCATTCAAGTATCATACAGAATCAATGCACTGTTCTAAATATCTCTCGTGCTCCACCTATTCATCTTTCCATGCCTCCCCCAGGAACCCTGGTAGCCACTTAGCTTTTTTTTTTTTTTTAGGAAGATTAGCCCTGAGCTAACTACTGCCAGTCTTCCTCTTTTTGCTGAGGAAGCCTGGCCCTGAGCTAACATCGTGCCCATCTTCCTCTACTTTATATGTGGGCCGACTACCACAGCATGGCATGCCAAGCAGTGCCATGTCCACACCCGGGATCCAAACCGGCGAACCACGGGCGGCCAAGAAGCGGAACGTGCGAACTTAACTGCTGTGCCACCAGGCCGGCCCTACCACTTAACTTTTTACTCTCTCTATAATTTTGCCTTTTCCATAATGTCACATGGTTGGAATCATACAGTATGTAGCCTTTTCATATTGGCGTCTTTCATTTAGCAATATACATTTATGGTTCTTCTATGTCTTTTGATAGATTAATAGCTCAATTTTTAAAGTTGCTGAATAATATTCCATTGTATGGATAAAACACAATTTATATTCATTTGCCTATTCATGGACACCTTGGTTGCTTCCAATTTTTGGCAATTGTGAATAGAGCTGCTATAAACAGCATTCATGTGCAGGTTTTTGTGTGGACATAAGTTTTCAACTCGTTTGGATAAATGCTAAAGAGCACAATTGCTGGATCATATGGTAAGAGTATATTTAGTTTTACAAAAAACTGCAAAGCTGTCTTCCGAAGTGGCTGTAACAATTTGTATTCCCAGCAGTAATGAGTAAGAGATCCTGTTGCTACACATCCTCATCAGCATTTGGTATTGTCTCTGTTTTGAATTGTGATCATTCTAATAGATGTATAGTGGTATCTTGTTTTAATTTGCAATTTTCTAAAGGTGTGATGTGGAGCATCTTTTCATATGCTTATTTACCATCTATACATCTTCTCTGGTGAGATGTCTGTTCAGATGTTTTGCCCATTTTCTGTTGGGTTGTTTGATGTTTTTATTGTTGAGTTTTCATAGTTCTTTGTATATTTTGAACACCAGTCCTTTATTGGTTATGTATTTTTCAAATATTTTCTCCCAGTCTTAATCTTTTCTTTTCATTTTCTTAACAGTGTTCTTTGCAGAGAAGTTTTTCTTTTTTCATTTTAATGAAATTCTACATTCACTTTTTCTTCCATGGATTGTGCTTTTGATGTAGTATCTAAAAAAATCCTCACCAAACACAAGGTCATCTGTACTTTATCCTATATAATCTGGGAGTTTTATAGTTTTGCCTTTTATATTTAGATCTATGATTTATTTTGAATTAATTTTGTGAAAACTGTAAGGTCTCTGTCTAGATTCATTATTTGCATGTGGATGTCCAGTTGCACCAGCATCATTTATTGAAAATACTATTCTTTCTCCATTAAAATGCCTTTTCTCCTTTGTCAAAGATCAGTTGTGACTATATTAGACCTATTTTTATATTGCAAGGAAATTCATTATTCATCAGAAAAGTGAAAGCTTTGAATAAATTCCAAGAACCATAGAGGCAGTCTTGCGTATTGGTACTCGGCCGTAATCTCAATGTTACTTTTTATATATCAACTTTAAAAAAAATAACGCAGTTTATCCTCAGATTCAAGGTCCTTTGCAATACTCCTACAGTCTAGCTTTACAACTTTATCCTGTACTATTTCCCTGTTAGTACCTGTGCCCTCAACAAGTGGGCTACTCCCTGTGCCCCAAACATACCCTATACTTTCCCATATACAGGATTTAGCTCATACCATTGTATTTGATAGAATTCTCTGTTCTCCCCAGATTCTGCTTGAAGTATTCTATACATTCTTAAGTTCTAATTCTTCTATGGAATTCTCCTAGGAAACCTCTACTGATTACCATGATGGGTTTGCTTCTGCCTTTGAACCCCCTGAGAGTAATGTTTTTACCTTCTCCAACATAAATTAATGTCGTACATATATAAATGACCTAAATACCATTTCATGTTCTGCTGCACTTAATGTTTCTCATATCTCTTTTTCTTTTTGTTACTGTTAAGTGAAGTCCACGAATCATTTATTTCTTCAAAGCCAGAGATCTCCAAACCTCTGTTTCTGTATCTTCTTCTGAGATGTCTAACTATTGAAATTACCATACTCCTTTTTTATTTATCGTGTCACATGCTCCCATTTAATTACAACTCAAGCTTATGACTTCCACCTGTTTGTGACTGTGTACATACCATTAGTAATGGGAAATTGTGACCCCTGCAGTAACTAGCCTGTTGGGAACAAGGTATATAGAGGCAGATGGATTAAAGTAGGAATACTAGTATAGACCCTGCTTAAAACATTATGCAGTAAAACGAATAAACTTCCCTTCCCCTAAATGTCCCAGGTTTTTATTTTTGTATTCTCTAGTATTTTCTTACATATGGTAAGAATAACATCTTCTGTATCATCTGGTCAATCCCAAGAATATTTTAGATACTCAGAACATCAATAAATTATACTCATAAAATATTTGATTGTTATAGTAAAACAATGTTTTAGAATCCTGACTTTGAGTTCAATGATTTGTCACCTTTAATATTGCCAGTAGCAACCAAATAATTTTTGCCTATTTTGTTCACTATTTTGATTGTAAAATAGGCCTTGCACTTTAGTAGGCATTAGATAAACATTCTTTGAATTAATTAATTAATCAAACCTAATGCATTAATATTTTTCTTAACAGATTAGTAAGGATTTAAAACTAAATTTTCTCCTGTATCTCTGAAGTTAAACATTTGAAATTGTTTTCTTGACATTCGATATATTTGACCATGCTTCCTCATTCTTATGTCCATAAAAGAAAAATAGATATGATACATAGAGAAGAAAAGGACGGGGGAGAATATGCCAGTCCACGACCACAAAGATATATATCAGTTTTACAGTCACCGAAAGAGGTGTTTCTTCAAATAAACACACAGAGAGAAAATAATTTTTATTTAGGATGCAAGTGATGTACTTAATCCTAGCAATCACACTCGTCCCGAGAGCAGAACTGATGGAGAGTGCCTTATCAAGTTTGGAGTTTGGTTTCTGAGTCACAAAAAGAAGAAAGAGGTAGATGGTAGACTTTGGGGACCTAGATATATATGCATGTGGATTGAATATGCAGGTCATTGAATTGTCATCCCTTGAAGGGATACTGTTACCCGTCCACAGTTATTGAATGTTTCTTGGAAGCTTGGGATCAGAATGTCTATTAGCACGTCGATGTCTCTGAAGGAATATTTCCTACACTGCAGGTGAGAGCTGGTGCCACATTGATTGTGACCCCTCCAAAACTAACCTAAACCCCTTGTGACACGAGTGCCTCTATTAGAAGAATTACATAGAGTGACAGGGAGGAAGAAAAAGAGAAAGAGAGAGTGTGAGAGAAACTTGATTGATTAGTATGGTAATGCTTTCGTTTTGTAGAATGAATCATGATGAATCTTATTTTGACCCTGTTAATTATGATTGATGAAAATGATGCAAGCTAGATTGCCAACTCATAATAGAAACCTTATGAATATCGAGTGTTAATTATTCTATATGTTCCATGTTACTGCAAACAAATAATAAAGCAACTGAATTTAAATATGTATGCTGCTATAATTTTAGCATTCTTTGTTATCGGATCTTTACAATAGTAGTAGTCTATAGTTTTTTAGCTAATATGTATATATATCTCTAACACCAAAATAGAAAAATGTAGTTCAAACTATTAAGATAAACGATAATCAATATATTTTCCTGTGTAAGTAAGGCTTGATCAGTTCAGGAGTTTACTACCAGTTGGCCAGTAACAGAAGTAAAAGTGATTGCAATGGACTTCTTTCATAGCCCTCCTCTTTTTCTATTTTTCTCCAGCTATAGTCTGCACAACCTTCTCTTTTTTCTGTATGTAAAACTTACACAGGCTGTGACCAAAGACAAAGCCATTTTATTTTATGATCCCCAAACCACAGTCACTTAGAGACCCAAAATAGAAAGTAATTTCTAGTGAGCTCATCCAAGCTTTAGCCTACGCAGTTCCTTTTTTGCACAAAACGACTTGGCTAACATTCCAACCAAGGACCATAAACCAGCAGTGTGCATAGACACTGAGAATAAAGATATATTTAGATAGATTGCATGGATTAAAGAGGCTTAAACCATCTGTCTTTAAAACATGCGCATGCCATTTTCTTCAGTCAGGTGCCTGGGTTTTCCAGCAGTATCCCACCATTTAAAGATTCAAAGAGGTGCTTTAACAATTAGATGTGCATATCATTCACAGAAAAGTCGTATGCATCTGTTTCTCTTATTATTATAGACTTGTATAAACTCAGAAAATCTTAGATGTAGTTTCAGAAATAATTTGTTATGTACTTCTTCTTTTCTTCCACGTTTCCACAGAATCTGCTAATGTTGCTATTCTAAGCACACTATTTGTAGGTATTTGTTTACATGTCTGCTTCCTCCTCTGGAAGGTGAGCTCCCCCAGCATGGAGAGTGGGCTTTATTTATCCTGTGTCCCCAGTGCCCAGCACTTAGTAAGTGATCTACAAGTTCCTATAAGTGTGTGTTGAGTGAATTGCATACTTATAGAACCCTGAGTGATTGCGGATTGTGTGCCTTATGGGAGGGATGTGAGCAATAATTAAGGTGATTTGGCAGCCTCTAATGAGCTAGAATGTGATTCTTTAATGGATGTCTCATCCTCTAGTAATAAAGTTGCTAGATAAAAATGCAGGATAGTTAAATTTGAATTTCAGGTAAACAACAAATTTTTTTTTTAGTAAAGTATATCCAATACATTGGATGTCCCATTATTTAATGTTTATCTGAAATTCAAATTTAGTTGGGCATCTTGTGTTTTAATTTCCTAAATCTGACAACTCTATCCATAAGAAAAGGTTGCCCAATGGAGCATGGGACTGGAGATAGTACCCTCACTCAAATGAGTTGATGTATTTTATTGTGTGAGTAGAGCCCAGTTGATAGCTATGATCTTTGCTACTTTGAGTGTGATTGAACTTTAATTCAAATGGTAAAAAAAGTGAGAAGAGTTTTGAAATACCTCTGATCTGGTCTAGTTCTTCTCTAAAACGTGCTACACTCTCTGCTGAAAGAACCAGCCATCAGCTAGTGTAGGGAAGTCTTAAGATATCTGAAACTTTCGAGGGTAGAGTTATGATGCGAGGCCTTGTCAGAAAGAAGTACTATTTAGAGTCACATGATATGAGTGACATTGGACAAAGCAGACTTAGTTCATATGATGCCTAGTCAGTTAATGATTTTGCCATGACAATCCTTAAAACATATCATTTTGCAGATGAGTTTTTTTTTAGGGGTGGTGGTGAAGTGGGGCCATAAAGGCTTTTCATCAAATATGCTTTAAATGAATACATTATAAGAAATGGTATTTTGCCATTAGATTTTCAAGCAAAAGCATACTCATTTACTCAACACAATAACTTTTAATCAGAAATATGGAACACATTTGAATCATGCACCATATTTGGATAAACCGAAAAAGTTTTACTTGGGGTAGGTACATCATGTGAATGGAAAAAAGAAATAGCATCTTTTACTGCTCTTTAGTCTGCTGTGCACATCAGCTATTTCCATGGAATTAAAAGTGCTCTCGTGTTCAACCTTTATTTTGCTCTAAGCTATTTTTCTATGCTATAACTTTATTTTTAATGCAATTTGAGTGCAAGAGTACTATAAACTCCCAAATGGTTGAAAACTTGGTGAAGAAAATAATTCAGAAAGAAGAAAAAGAATGAGAACAAGCTTTAGACATTAAGCAAAATATGTGTGGCAAAGGTGCTTGAAAAGATGGGGAAAACAAAATATACTGACATTTCTTCAGCATTAGCTCACTATACTTGGGTATAGGATATTGAATCACTGCCTAAAAGTTGATCACCTGGCTTTTCACCAGTTTTCAAAAGATCGTTGTCTCTTTCTCCTTCCTTACCAACCACCATCCACTATCAAGTCTTTTCTTCCTCCTTTGGCAAGTACAATAAACCGTCTGTGCATTACACTTATCTATAAACACTTTAATTTAAATTGAAATTTGTGTATTGCTGATATAAACTTGATTTCATTATTCAACTCTTTTTTGCTATCTGTGATAAATGTTTAGATATTGTTGGCTGGCATGGAATTCATAATTATTTGGTATTAAAATTGATGATCTTTGAAAATTTAATGGCTTCTCACATAGAGGCAAGTTTTCTAGGAATATATTAATGTCATTAAACAAGTTCATACAAGACCCATTAGAATAGGGAGTAGCAGTGGAGATGGTGAAAGGTGACTGGATTATAGATGTATTTTGGTCGTAGAGATAACAGGTATATTAGTTTTCTATGGCTACTGTAGCATAGTACCACAAACCAGGAAGTTTAAAACAACAGAATTTATCATCTCACAGTTCTGGAGGCTAGAAGTTCAAAAACTGGGTGCCAGTAAAGCCATGCTCCCTCTGAAACCTGCACGGGGTCCTTCCTTGCCTTGTCCTAGCTTCTGGTGGTCTGCTGCCTATCTTTGGCTTTCCTTGGCTTGTAGCTATATAACTCCAATTTCTGCCTTCATCATCACATGGTGTTCTTCTTGTGTGTCTCTGTGTCTTTACATAGCCATCGTTTTATAAGGACATTAGTCATTGGATTAGGGGCCAACCCTACTCCAATGTGGCCTCATCTTAACTAATTATATCTGCAACAAACCTATTTCCAAATAAGGTTACATTCTCAGGTACGGGGAGATAGGACCTCAACATATCTTTTTTGCTGTGGACACAATTCAACCCATAACACCAGGATTCCCTGACAAACTGATGTGGAGTGGGAGAAAAGTAGGCAAGGCAAAGATGACTTCAAACATTTTAGCTGCAGCAACTTAAAAGGACAACATTGCTATAAACTGAGGTGAGGAAGGCTATGGCTGGAGCAGGTTTGACAGGAAGGTCAGCAGTTCATTTTTGCACATGTTAAGCCTTTTTTTAGATACTCAAGTCAAGATGTTGATGAGGGGATACTGGTTTAGAGTTATGGAGACACTTCTGGGAGATTAGACATATATTTTAATATAATTTGTATATATTTATATATATTATTTATATATTTGGGGGGTCAGGGAAGAGCACAGTGCTGGAGAAAAAGTTGGTGAAGAGGAGGTGATTTTTTATAATAGATAGGTATAGATGCAGGCATGTGGGTAGATTTGGCAGTGGGGTCTGTGGAATTTCTCCTTTTGAAGGCAAAGTATTTCATTGTAATTTTTTTTATTTTTTGGAATTTCTCTTCTGATCACTTCAATGTTACTAGTGAAATAGGAAGCAAAGTCATTGGCTGATTGCAAGGATGAGAAAGGAGTCGCTGGGAGTTTTGAGAAAAGAGGAAGTATGAAATAGTCTCAGAGAGTTGGGAGAGAATGGAGTAGGAAATGTATTAGAATTACTTGGCAGCATTAAAGACTCACTTGAGATTAATGAGCATGAATTTAAAGTGAGATCAATCAACATAGATGTCTTTCCAATCATATTCTTCTGTATTTTTGTAGGAAGAGAGCTAGATTTGGTTTTACCATAAGAAGACTATGAGTAAAGAGAGGGACAAGGGAGTTAGGGAGTGTGTGAGAGAGTCATTTTTATGATTTACAACAAAATTGAATGAACTAAGCTGAGTAAGGTGAGCAGAAATGACAAAAAGACCCATATGAAAAAGTGGAAACTGAAATTTGTTGGAATCAAGGTACTAGAGGAAGTGAGCTGGAAAGTGAAATTGAGATTATAGAGGGATTACAGATGTTGATTTTGGCAAAGTCTAGGGTACATGAGAGTGAGTGATTGAGGTTGTATAAAAAACTAGACCATTGGATGAAGAGCTCTGTTACTGTGTCTATGAAGTGGGGTTTTGATTGTGTTCTCAACAAGGATATCTTTTCTTTGTATTAATACAGTATCATTGGCAATGTTGGTTGGTTGGATTTGTAACATCATCAGTAGAATGATCACTCACAAGAAAAGAGATTCAGAGGAAGCACATCATGATCCCTTTGAAGAATCACTACATTCCAGAATAATCCCATCCAGTGTTCTGAGGAGTCCGTCTCACCCCTCTGGGTGTCTTATAAAAATTAAATTAGGAAAAAAAAAGAAAATGTACACAATGTTGAGACCTGCTTTGAATCCTAAATTGAACATAAAGTTGCGTATATGTAAGTTCTTGCCCCCATCATAGTGTTTCTTAAAGTATGAATGAATAAACAGACAAAATTTCAAAAGCAAGAAAAAAAGATCAAGTTATGTTAAGTGAAAAAATTGGACTATTAAAACTATGGTCATTATGGTAGAACTGGTTTTATGTTTATATTAATTAAAATTCATACAAGAAAGGAGTGAGAGGAAATATGTCAACATATTAGCAGTGGTAAACCCTGGACGACAGGATTGCAGGTGATTCTTATGTGGAAAGTTTGTGATTTACTGCCAGGGGATCTTTTAGGGGTATCCTGAACCACTTCCATATTGGTATCCATGTGAAATTGTGCAATTATTCTCTCTCTCATGGGCTCCGAACTCAATTTTATTCACATCTAGGAAAGGGAAACTTTTAGGAGGAAACAATCCCTTGGTCTCCTTCCCCTACCTCTCTCATTCCGACTTATCAATTGACATAAATGCTAATCACCGATTTTCTCTGAGGCCTTAGGCAAATCTCACATTGGCATTTACAGATTCATTATTTGAATAATTAAATGTTAATTATAATTGTTAGTTTATTCAATATAGCATAGGACACTTTGACTTATTTTCCTTAATTGACCCCATAATTTTGATTTATGTTCTTCATCCAAAGTTTACTGCCTGATAAATGTTTAATAATTATGCCATTTAGAGATATTGATGCTTAAAAAATTGCAACCATTTATATTAGGAAATGAAAATGCAGTCTAACCAATTTTCTATGTGCCGATGAAAAGTAAAACACTTGATCCTTTACCTAGGCATCTCCAAGAGTCCCTATGCTTGAGCTATATAGAGATAACATTACAGATTCAGTGTAAGGAATATATTCTAATAAATTTCAATTTATTTATAACCCATCCATTTGTTCAACAAATATTTGTTGAGGACCTACTGTGTGTCAGGCAATGTTCTAGGCCTACAGATATAGCAATGATCAAAAGAGACAAATCTATCACCTCATGGAGTGAACATTTAGGGGGAGAATGGGAAATAAATAAGTAATTATATATAATACGTCTGGAGGACATAAGTGGGGAAAGGTGATATAAAGTATTGACATTGAAATTTTAACTAAATTATTGAACGGAAAAATCAACAGACGTTGACTTTTTATTGAGGTTTAACGTAAAAATAATAAAATGTATAGTTCTTAAGTTTTGACGGTTCTGAAGTTTGACAACTGTATATGCTCATGCTACAAGTCCTGAAACAAGATGTAGAACACTTCCGTCTCTCCATAGTTTCCTTTTTCTAGTACCAGGAAATCCTTCTTTCCACTCCCATAAGCAGCTTCTGTTCTGATTTCTGTCACTCTAGCTTAGTTTTGCCGGTTCTTTGACTTCATACTTGTGAGATTGTACAGTATTTATTTGTGTCGTGTGTATGCGTATGCGCATGCACGCACTTGTGTTTGCCTAGCTACTTTTGCTCAATGTAATATTGGTACGATTCATCCAAGTTGTGCACATATCAATAGTTTGTTACTTCATATGGCAGGACAGTGTCCAGCATGAGTTTTCATAATTTTTTGATTCACTGTCCTGTTAATGGACATTTGGACTGTTTCAGCTTTCGGTTTTTAAGTAAAATAGTCCCTTGATCATGATAAATAAATTTTTTTTGTAAGCATGTTTTCATTTTTCTTGAGTAAATACTTACAACTGAAATTGGTATATCATAGGGTATATATGTATATAACTTTACAAGTAACTACCAAATAGTTGGCTAAAATTATCATTTCATACTCTCACGAGCAGTGTGTGAGAGTTCCAGTGATTCCACATGCTCACAAATATTTGGTTTTATGTGTAATTTTTAACATAGCCATACCAGTGAGTATATAAGACATTTTATTGTGGTTTTAATTTACGTTTCCCTTATGACTAATGAAGTTGAACACCTTTGCATGTGGTTATTGTTCATTTGTTTAAAAAAGTGTTCATGATTTGCCCATTTTTTATTGTATCATTTGGCCTTTTGTTGTTGATTTCTGGAAGTACTTTATGTATTTTGAATACGAATGCTTTTCAGATAAATGTACTTTTTTTCCTCAGCCCAGGATTTGTCTATTTTATTAGTAGTGTTTTTTGTTGAATAGCAAACTTAAATTTGATGAAGCCCTTTTTATCTAAATATTTTCTTATAGCTAGTTCTTTTTTTAATTTGTCAAGAAATCTTACCTACATGAAGGTCATCAAGATGTTCTCCTATGCTTCTTCTAGAAGCTTTATGATCCTGAGATCTGTGTGTAGGACTGTGATATATGGTGTAAGGTGAAGGTTTACTTTTTCTCCATTACAGATAACCATTTGTTTCAGTACCATTTGCTAAAGATTTTCCTCTCCCCATTAAAATAACTTGGTGCATTGATTGAACATGCATGGGTCATGTGGGCTTCTTTCTGCACCCTCCATTCTGTTCTGTTGACCTGTATGTCTATTCTTATACCAGTACTGCAGTGTCTTGATTACTGTAACTTTATAGTAAGTCTTGAAATCAGGTAATTCCTCCAATTTTGTTCTTCTTTTTCCAAATTATTTTGTCTATTCTAGGTCCTTTGCATTTCTAAATAAATTTTGAATCACCTTGCCAATTTCCTCAAAAAACTCTGCTGGAACTTTTATAGAGATTGTATTGAATCTATGGATAAATTCAGAGAGAATGAATATCTCAATAATGTTGTGTTTTTCTATCAACGAATATGGTTTATCTCTCTTAGTGCTTTCCAGGCTGTGGGAGATCTTTCTCTACCCTCCAGCATGGCTGACAACTTTTAGGGTAACCACAGAATTTGTTTTGTTCTCCATTCCTGCTTTAAGCTTTCTGCATCTTAGGATCTCTCTCTCTCTACCCTGCTGCCTGGCCGTCAGTCTTCAGAAGACAATTGCCTTACTTGGAATTTATGAAGAACTTGAATACCTAGAAAGGATTTCTCTTAGCCCTCTTACCATTACTCTAGCTTTTGTGAAAGTACCCATATGTACTGAATGAAGACTCTTGGGAAAGATTTGCCATATGGAGGCAATCTCATTCTGTTTTGAGAGCTCCTTGAAATTTTAATCCATCACTCCAGCCAATGTGTAGGCATTACAACTTATTAAAATTTTTTATCCCAGTCTATGGCTAATACTTTCTCCCCAACCGCTGCAACATGGGAAAAAACATCCATGGATCTCTTCTCTCCTATGAAGGGCTCTTCCTTTTCTGGAATTTAGTTCATTTAGGTTTCTTGCATCCTCAGCTTTCTGATATTTTATTTGCTTGCTTAGTTACTTTTGTTTCTTCTTCTTAACTATGATTTTATAGCTTATCTGGATTCTTTAATTTATTGGGTTAAAAGCCATGTTCTTTTTATAAATTTCTACATCCTAACTGGAAGCAGGTGACTTGAGCAGGTAACCTTTGAATACAGAACTGAATGAGGTGAGGGAGATTGTCATACATATATCTGTGGAGAGAAAATTATATGCAAGGGAATTGAAAGTGCAAAGATATTTAGGTGTGGGCCTTCTCAGTGTGGTGAAACAATAGTAAGAAATCTAGTGTGGATGGAGAATAATGAGGGACAGCAAGAGTTGTTGGAGATGAGGTTGGAAAAGTAGATGGAGCCCAATAGGCTCTTGTAAGATTTAACAAAGTCTTAGCTCTTACTGTACGGGGAAATTGGATGCTTTTGCAGGATTTTGAAGTGAGAAATAACATTCTGCCTTACATTTAATAGGATTACTTTAGCTATTATGTTGAGTGTAGGGTGAAAGACTTCAAGGACAGAGGCAAGGAAATCAATTTGGAGGCTATTGCAATAATCCAATAAGAAATGGTGTTTGTTGGCTTAAACTAGTATGGTACTATTACTCATGTTGATCAACAGTTGGATCCTAGATATATTTTGAAGTTAAATTCAACAAAATTTCCTACAAGATGAGACATGAGAGAATGAGTGAAGGCCAGGATGACTGAAAATTTTTTTGGCCTGAACAACTTCAAGATTTGCCATTATCTGAAATGAGGAACACTGCAAAAGGACTTCATTTGAGGGGAATATAAGGGCTTTGTTTGGGGTATATTAAGTTTAAATGGTCTTTTCGACATCCCAGCAGTGGTATTAAGGATGCAGTTTAGTGTATGGGTCTAGAGGTGAGGGAAGAGCTCTGGAGGTGTATATTTGGAAGTGACAAGCATTTGGATGGTAAACACAAGACATTGGATGAGATCCTCTAGGGGGTGAGTGGAGGAAAATGCCCGATATGAGTGAGTTCTAAAGAGGATTGGAGGGAAGAGATTGGGCACACATTATGCACAGCACTTTCAAATTATGCTATTGTCAAGCAAAAGGACTAGAACTGTAAATAGAAGAAAAATGGGCTTATAAAAGGTTTATTTTTGTTTTGGAGAAATGGTCTTTTTTTTAACGTTTATTAGAATGATCCATTAGCAAGAGCAAACTGTTTCTGTAGAAGAAAGAGGGAACAATTGCTGGAGAGATGTCTCTAATTTGGCACTGACTATATAGGCACAGATGTAGGTAGGTGGGTAGATGTGGATGGTGGGAGCATTTGGAAATTCTTTTCTAATTCTTCAACATCTCTGGTGAAATAGGAAGCAGAATTATTAGCTGAGAGTGAGAATTAGAGAAGGAGGTGTGAGAAGTTCAAAAAGATGGGAAAAAGTTTGGAATAGTAGTCTAAAAAGTGGGAGAAAGAACTGACTAAAAAAGACTAATAGGATTACTTGAAGGAATTAAGGCCCAATCTAAAATTATTGATTATAATGTTGAACTGATAATTGCCAGTGGAGTTGTTTGTAATGTTCCGTGTTCATTTTAGGCATGGAGTATGCAGATAGTTTGGTTTAGGCCAGCATGATGAAGAGGGCAAGGGGCAAAAGAGTGGTATGTACACTGGGATGATTGTAATGATTGATTAATATTTTGATGTAGTATTTTAGAATTTTTAAAGGCACTCAGTGTTCTGATTATTGAAATAGTGTGGAATCATTTAATGCAGTGCTGATCACTTAAGAGACTATCTGAATTTGTTTTTCACCAACATCAGGGTGAAATTCAAAGCCCTTCATATAGATCCACAGCTCTTCATGTTATAGTCCCTGTCTTGAATCAAATGCCTCCCCTTTCAACCTAAATTCTAGCTATGATGCATGTCTTAGTCTGTTCAGACTGTTATAACAAATATACCATAGACAGGTGGCTTTTAGACAACGGAAGTTTATTTCTCACAGTTCTGGAGGCTGGAAGTCTGAGATCATCGTCTGGTTCTGGTGAGGGCCCTCTTCTGAGCTGCAGACTGCCAGCTCCTTGTGTCCTTACGTGGTGGAGAGCAGAGTGAGGAAGCAAGAACTCTCATGACTCTTAAAAGGGCTCTAATCCTATTCATTAGGACTCCACCTTTATGATGTCATCTAATTCTAGTTACCTCTCAAAGGTTCCACCTCCTAATATCACTTTGAGGAATAGGGTTTCAATATATTAATTTTGGGGGGAACCAAACATATACTATTTGTACTTTACGAATGTAACAGACTCTAGAACAACTAATAGCTATCTGTAGGTGGATCTTTCTTTCCTCAGTTCTTCGATTGGCTTACTCCCACTCTTCCTTTAAGTACTCCCCTGGAGCCACCTACTCTGCAAAGCTTCCCCTGATCTCCTCTTCCTGAGGTATTCCTCTGTTCCATTTACTCTTAGCACAAAGAGAGGGAGTGCATTGTAGTGGAAAGAATGAGGTCTCTGAAGCTAGAGAGATGAAGGCAGACTCTGCAATTTTTCTATCCACACTGCAGCTATTAGACCTTGAGCAAGTCGCTTAAGCTTTCTCTCAATTTCCATACTCGCACACTTGTGAAAATAAAACCTACCTCACAGGGTCGTTTTGGGAATTAAGTAAGATTAACATGCATAAAGATACTGACACATAATAAGCACTCAACAAATATTGTTCAAATGAATGAATGCATTTCTGCTATTAATTTACTTTATAAATATAATTGCTTGCTAAATGTAAATATTCAGAATAATAAGAAAATCTTAATTTTATGAGTTAAATTATTAATATTTCTATAAGGATACAAAATATATATTCCACTTAGGTTGTTTACATATATTGGCTATTGTGAATCATACTGCAATTAATGTGAATGTGTAGATATCCCTTTGAGATACTGATTTCATTTCCTTTTGCTATATACCCAGAAGTGGGGTTGTTGGAGCATATGATAATTCTATTTTTAATTTTTGGAGGAACGTCCATACTGTTTTCCATAATGGCTGTGCTGTCCTTCATCTTTTTTTAATAAACAAATGTGCAATTCAAAAAATTATGTTTTAATTTAAACATTATCATTTATATGTAACCTATGTATGTCATAACATGGAGTGAACTGGCACTCTTTATAATATGAGATGGAGAGGGTAGGGAGGTGTTGTGATCCCCAATGTTAGAAAAAATTTTAATTGTTCCCCATAGAAGACTAAAAACAATCTCAGTAATGCCATTTATCAGAGAAATGTTTGAAATCTGTGAATATATTCCCCCATTCTGTAGAGATATATATACAAAAAAGGGAAAACAAAACCATACAACTAGTGGAAATTCTCCCTCTGGATATCATAAATTTTTCCACAGATTAGCTCTCACATAAGAATTTGTGAGGCACTTGTAAGAACCTACACAGGTAATATAGCTGTCCAATTCACCTCTTCACTCCCTAGCATAAGTGAGATCAAGAAATAGGATATTACTAGAACCCTCTAGGATCCCTTTCTATACTTCCTTGTCAATATTCTCCAGTCTTCCCCAAAAGTAACCATTATCTTGGTAGTTAACACCATAGACTGGTTCTGCCTGTTTTTGACATTATACACGCACACACACACTCTCACACATTTACATATTCATACAATATTTAGCATTTTGTGCTTTCCTGTCTTTACTCACTCTTATATTCTAAGATTCATCCATATTTTCATGTAGCATGGATTCATTTATTTTTCATTGCTGTATAGTATTCCATTGATTACTATATGACAATTTATTTCTCCATTTGGATTGTATCTAGTTTGGTGCTATTACAATAATGCTTCTACTGTTGAGTCTTATATATGGTAAACAGCAATGATCTTCCAATAAAGGATTTTAGATGATCAAAAAAAATACTTCTATGTAAAATATTATATATATCTTGGTACATATGTGCACGCATTTTTTTGGCTATACACTTAGGAATAAAATTGTCAGATCATAGGACATCTTCAGTAGATACTACCAAAAAGTTTTCCAAAGTTATTATGCTAATTAACATGCTTATAGTAGTGCTTGAGAATTCCAGTTGCTCTGTATTGTTGCTCGGTTAATATTAGCTGTCTTTTTAGTTGTAGCCTTTCTGATGACTGTATAATCGTATGCCACTCTAGTTTTAATTTGCATTTTCTTGGTAACAAAAGGTGTTGAGCAACTTTCCATATGTTTATTGTCAATCTGAATATTATCTTTGTGAAATGCCTGTTCAATTCATTTGCTCATTTTTCTGTTGAGTTCATTTTTTGTGTATTTATTTGTAAGAGTTCTTTATACATTCTGTACATGAAACCTTTATCAGATACATGTGTTGCAAATATAATTTACAATGCTACATCTTGCCTTTTTGTACTTGTATTGATAACCTTTGATAAAGCTCAATTTATGAATATTATCTTTTATTGGTAGTGTTTTCTAATCTTGATAAAGAAATCTTTGTGTACCCCAAAATCACAAAGATGATTTCCTATGTATGTATTTTTTTTCTTAGAAGACTTACTGTTTTACTTTTCATACTGGAAACCTATGGAATTGATATTTGCATAAGGTCTTAGGTAAGGATAAGGGTTAATTTTTTTCCATATACGTATCAAATTGACTTAGAACTATTTATTGAATAAACAGTGCCTGTCCTACTGCTTTGTAATAGTGTCTTTATCATAAATCAAGTGACTATGTACATGTGTGTGTGTGTGTGTGTTTCTGGTTTCTTCTTTCTATCCTATTTGTCTATTTATCTAAGCCAAATGCACACTCTTAGTTATTATAGCTTAAAATATGTCTTTATGGACATAATGTAAGTCTTCCCAGAGTCTTCTTTTAAGATCGTCTTGGCTATCCCTGTTCTTTTGTATTTCCATATAAATTGCAGAATCAGTTTGTCAATTTTGCAAACATTTTCAAGGGGACTTTGGTTCAAATTGCATTGAATCTATAGATCAATTAGTGGCAATGACATTTTCACAATATTCAGTCTTCCAATCTATAAACACAACATATCTTAATTTATTTAGGCCTTTAAAAATGTTCTTTTAGTAATTTTTCACCATTTTCTGTTTAGAGGTTAGTCATATCTTTTGCTAAAATTATTCCTAGATACTTGATTTTTAATGCTATTTTATTTTAAAAATTAATTATTTTTTTTGGTTCTAGTATGTGGAAATAAAACTGATTTTTATGTTAATCATGCATCCAGCAACTTAACAAAATTTACTTATTATTTCTAATAGTTTGTTAATTCATTTGACATTTCAATTACATATGACCTCTGACAATAATGACAGCTTTATTCTATTCCAATAATTAAAGATTTTTTTCTTTGTTTGTCATACTGCACTGTCCAAAATTTCTAGTAGAATGCTTAATAGAAGTGGCAGTTACTGGCATCCTTTTCTCATTCCTGATCTCAGGAGGGAACGCTTTGAACATTTCACTATAATATACGATGATTGCTGAAGGATGTTATATATTTTATCATTTTAAAGATATTTCTTTTCATTCTTAGTTTGTTAAGAGTGTTGTTTCCATGAATGAGTGTTGAATTCTAATACATGTTTTTTTCTGTATATATTATGATCATATAATTTTCCTCCTTTTTTATGTTAACATAATGGTTTACATTGATTAATATTCAAATATTAAGTGACTTACCTTCCTGGAATAACTCTATTTTGGTGTCAAGTATTTTATCCCTTTTATATAACATTGTGTTTCACATGCTAGTATTTTATTAGGGATTTTTGCATCTGTATTTATAAGAGGAACTGCTCTATAATTTTATTTTTGTCATATCCTTGCAAAATGTTGTATCAGAGTAATGCTGACTTCATGAAATGAATCAGGAAGTATTTCTTTCCTATTCTCTGGAATAATGTATATAATTTCCATGTTGTTACTTTTGTAAAAGTTTAGAAAATTTACTGGTAAAGTCATCTTAGCCTGGTGTTTTCTATCTCTTCTTTTGTTAGTTCTCATTTATTGTGGTTTTCTAGGAATGGATCATTTTAATACAAAGTTCAGATTTATTTTTATAACATTATTAATATATTTTTATTGTCTATAAAACCTGTAATGATTTTTCCTTCGTTTCATTACTGACATTGGTAATTCTTGCCTTCTCCGTTTTCTTGAGCAGTCTTATTAAGGATTTGTCAATTGTGTTAATCTTTTCAAGAACCAATTTTTGGTTTGGCTAATTATTCTTTTGTAGATTCTTTTCTATTTCATTAATTTTTTCCTTTATCTTTATTGTTTCTTTCCTGCTACTTTATTTTGTTATCCTCCTCTTTGTCTATCTTCTCGAAGATGGCATTTAGATTATTCAAAGTCTTTTTTCCTTTCTAATACATTTGTTATGTTTATAAGATGTTAAGATCTTGTGTCTATAAGATGTTAAGAGTTGATAGAGAAACCACTACAATAAAAACAAACAGATTATCAATTGTCACTCAAGTTGAGGGCAAACAGTATGACACTACCGTCATTGGCTGAGAGCTCCTTCTGTGGTAGTGGCTGTCTAGTAATATAATATATAATTGCTGTTGGAGAAATGCCAGTAACTCCATGAGCAGTGAGGAACCATTAAAGATTTTGGGTGGGGAGAAATATGATCAGAGTCATATTTTAGGAATATTAATCTAGCCGCTTTGGGGGCTAGCAAGGAGAAGAACAAAGATATACAAATAATTTAAGAAGTAAGTTGGTTATGCAATGAGAAAGATGATGAGTTAGAATAACAGTGATACGGAGAGGTAGGTAGGAAAAATTAAGAGAAACATCTTGGAGGATACTGTAAGTGAAAAGTTTGGATGTAGGGCAGGGAGTGTATGAGGATTTATTTATTTATTTTTTGAGGCCAGTTGTTGGATTAGTCTGGCTAGATTTTTTTCCTTCAAAATTTGAAAGAAACTGACTAAGAAAAGGGGGTTCTTTAATGAACAGAGAATGCAGTGTGCAATTTAATCAGAAATCCATTGAAGAATTTCAAGTAAATGAGCTGGATTCTATTTCTGGAAACTATCTGCTTTTTCCTGCCTGAAAAATGTAATCAGGTCTGATAAGATTATCTTTTAATGTTGAGAGTACAGAATCTGAATGACTTATCAAAAAGATTCATGTTGATTGCGTCTATAAAATACTAAAAATAACTTATTGATGTGAACAATTTTGTCACAGAACAAATCACTTAGTGGAATAATAATCATAAAATAAGTTTAGGTAACTCTGAACCAGCACAGTCTGCATGCATTATATTTATAATTTTTCATGAAAACTTTACCCTCACACCTCAAAATCTGAAAAATCATAAATTAAAATGAATCATGAAAAGAATATCTGAATTATATATAGCCCCTCCATCATTATCTCTCCCCTGACCTTTGCTTTATGGTACTTCTTACAACCTGACATAATACTAATTTATTTGTTTTCAGTTTCTGTTCTAGAATATTGTCTCCATGAGGAAAGGGGGTTTGTTTGTATTGTCTTCCCCATAGCCTCACTATGTAGAACAATAATTGATAGCAGTACCTTCATAATAAATACTAGCTGAATGAATGATTGAATGAATTAATTTTACATTCTTCTTCCAAGGTGAAGAGAACAAAAGAACTCTACTCATTATCTATCGTCTTGGACATCCCAGTAGAAAATTCTAAAATTTACTTTGACCTGGTTGAAATACAGAAACTTAAAATTTCCCACATCAGCAGCAGTTCATTAATTTCTTCCTCCCTCTGCTTTCTTCACCCTCTTAATAACTAAATACCTGATAAATAAAGAGCAAAAATAACTCACTAAAGTATTGATGGAAACTGATACCTCATTTATGATTGTATAATAAGACAATCAATGTACATATACATATTGGCATGGGCTTGGAAAACTAAAATGGATGGATTTTATGCATCTTCTATTCACATCTTCAATGCAGCTTCTATTTCATTCACTATATTAAGGTATTTTACTTGTTTGACTGTGTGTCAACTATTCTATGCCCTGTTGTACTATTTATATTACATATTCATTCCTAAAAATGACACTTTCATAAAGGCAAACATCTGGGAACAGAGTCAAAGCAAGTATATTGGCTTTCTGTTGTTGTAACCTGATAACCCTATTAAGCATCTTCCTGCAATGGGGCCTGTGGGGCAGCCAAGCGTATGGTTCTCTTGTCTCTCGGTCAACACATAGCTGAAGTTTTCTTTTGTTGTTGTGTGGAGAAAAATTAAATTTAATAACATCAGTCTTCAATGCTGCTTCATATTTCTTCTGATTTACAGTGTAATTTCTTCTCCTTAACTGACCTTCTCATTGACAATGACCATCCTTGCTTTTGGCACCTACCTATGAAGAGATGGTTTTTATTTTTCTCTTGAGTCATTTGTTAAAGATACGGGGCAATGGCAAGATATTTAATGTTTATCTAAATCTTGAGTTTTGCATGCCATGAAAACTTTCTGAGTGGGCAAGACATTAGGATCTTTATCACAAGTGTATCTTCGGAAGATGCCTTATCCACAGCTTTTGTTTTTTTCATTTAAATGAGTTTCTTCTCCAATTTTTATTAAAGGAGTCTCCATTCCCTCAGTCACCCAGACATAAACCTCTGTAGTTCACCTGCTTTTTTATTTGTTGATTTAGGTACTCATTTACAAGTATTTGTTGAATACCTACTCTGTGTCAGGCACTATTCTGGGACTAGAGGAGGCCAAATTGCACAAGGCAAATGAGATTACCTTTGCCTTCTCTAAGCTTCATCCTCATTGTGGATACTCTTTGCTCTTCTTGCCTCATGTATTTCTCTATCCTCTTTTCTCTATGTCTGGTACATAGTAGGCGCTGGTAAATATTTGGTTAATTGAATCCAATTAAAACTAATTTCCGCATATTGCCATATTGACAGCTCAGAGATCAAATCTCTGCTATTTATTATCTGACCCTATATTCCCTACTTCCAGCCTTGTTAACAGACTTTAATCAAAGTGAATTACATTCTACGTCGGGTGCAATTCGGTCCTCTTTTATATCCAAATGCTACATACCATTAGAGCCCAATTAAGTGCTATTTTTTTGAAGCCTTCTCTTAGCTTCCTATCTGGCAGTGTTTTTGCCCAAATATGATTTCCACAGTGTATTTGTGCCTCCATGATGCCCTGTAATGTAGGTATTTGTGTACAAATCGGGTTTCTGTATTGGACTAAGTAAGCTTCCTGAGGGAAGGGCCCACATTTTGTACCATTTTATGTTCCTTGAACTGCCTATCACTGAATTTTGAAGAATTGTTTGATAATTGAGTAAATGGCCTATTAGGATATGAGACATGAATCTTCTCCTAAGCTTATTTCTCATACAGTTTTTTTCTTCTGATTTGTTGTATCCAATTCAGAGCTAAGTAGGCCAACTTATTAAATTCTAATCACTTGGTTGAATAAAAGCTGACTTCATAAATCATAGTTTAATAGCCTGTCTACAATTTCTTTAGGGTCTTGCAGCTGTGTAGTAATGCTTGCTTAGCCAGTCAGTTCAATTATTGAAATTATACGGCTGGTAGTAAAGGTAGTAAATAGCCTGTTTGCTCATTTCAGGAATTTGTGTGGAGATTTCTGGCATACCACCATATCTAATGCTATTGCCTATCTACATTGATATCAAAGAAATCATTAAAGAATTTTCTAAACTTTATTTACCCAGGCTGATGTTTTGTCCATATAAAAAGAAAGGGGGTTGTAGGCATGTTATTTTCCTAATAGACCTCCATATTTTAGATGTACAATCGTGTTTCAGATCGTTCTAATCTGTTTATCATGGATTCACCCAGTTCGCAGAATTTCTAACTCCTCTAAATAATGTCTATCTATTTCTTTATCAGAATCTGAGATTTTAAATTTAAAGAACGCTTCATTATGAAGCGGTAGAAGAGAGCGCATAGAGACCATGGGATTTAAAAATAATCATAGGGTTTATTTCATAACCCAAAATTCTCATTAATAACTTTGACAAAGGGCAGATGTCTTCACAGTACCTTTTTTTCCCCCTCTAAGTCTCCTTGCTGTAAACTCTTGGTAAGGGGCCTCTGAGAAAAATCCCCGTTGTTAGGTCAAGTCCCTTCCAGGTCAAGCAAACAAACAAAAAAAGGATTCAAAACTTTCATTCTTTTGTCATTAAGTCATTAGAATGTTTCCTGGAGTAGTTCAATTGTCTACTCCTTAAATATAAACTTGGTGAATGCTATTTATTCTAATAAAGCAGTTTGAATTTAGGGGATAGCACGATGTCTAAAATGTAAATGTGTGGTTGGAATCTAGTTTTGAGTTTTTAGAGGGTTGGTGAGCTAGTTTTACCTATGGTGTCCTAATCTCTGGGTGTCTGGCCATTGAGATGTACTTGGAAACTATAACTCCTAACATCTGGTCATAAAGTAATTTGCCTGTTCATCTCTTCCATTCCCAACAAGAGGGCTACACTCAGCTGACTTTGTGAGGAGGTGAGACCTCAGTGGCATACTCTCTAGCTTACACTTAGGCAATAAGACAAGCACACAGCCTACTATGCTGCTGCTGGTGCAAATGTTGATATCTGCTACCAGAAGTGCTGACTCTCCTTTGGCTAGAGAAGAAAGTTCTTGATAAGATAATGCACTTCGATTCTCTACCATCAGTATGTATCATGTAGTCTGCAGAGAGGTAGCAAATTGTAGCCATCCTAGTAGATGTGAAGTGGCATCTCACTGAAGTTTGATATGCATTTCTCTAATGATTGATGATGTGGAGCATCGTTTCATGTGTTTATTGGCCATTTCTTGGGAAAAATATCTATTCAAATTCTTTCCTTATTGTCTAATTGGTTATTTATATGTTTAATATTGAGTCATAAGAGTCATTTATATATTCTGGATACTATACACTTATTTGTATCTTTTTCAAATATTTTCTCTTATTTTATAGATTGCCTTTTCACTTTCTTGATAGTGTCCTTTAAAGCAAACATCTTTTCAACTTTTCTGATGTCCACTTTATCTATTGGATTTTTGTTGGCTGTGCTTTTGGGATCCTATCTAATAAGTCTTGCCTAATCTATGGTCATGAAGATTTATAACTATGTTTACTTCTAAGAGTTTTATAGACTTAGCACCTACATTATGTCTTTGATCCATTTTGAGTTAATCTTTGTATATGGCATGAGGTAAGGGTCCAACTTCATTCTTTTTCATATGGATATCCAGTTGTCACAGCACTATTTGTTGAAGCATACATATACATATTAATTACTGTGCATAAAGCAGTCTTAAAACTGTAAATTAGATATATCTGCACACAGAATCCAGCGAAGTTCTCCTATGTTCCTCTTCTCATATTAGGCCCTGGCCTGCCAACATTGTCCCCTAGCTCTTACATAAGGTCTACCTATGCTAGTACCCTGGTCCCAAATCCTAAAGATTAGATAAAATAACTTTGATTTTATTATCTGAACACGTTACTCTATTACTTTATTATCCACACTTTAGGTTTTGCTTGTTTGCAGTTTTCCATTTTAGAATGGGATTTAGTTTTACTTTTGCAAAACTAAAAGAGTCATCAATTGTCCCACCCAGGATTCGGAAGAAAGGAATTGCCTTCTCTCAAAGCTGAATCATACCACTGTTTCTAGAGAAAGAGGAAAAAACAATAAAAAATATAGTGCTATGTTTTTAAAATGGCAATTCCAGTCATCTAAATTACAAAAAAAAGGAATCCTGTCATTCTGTCAATCTAAGACACCTTGTGTGATATTCATTTAAGTCATTTTTCAGAGAATGTTTAGAAAAAGATGAAATCTTAGAAATATAGAGATAGCTTATAATAATTAGATCAACCAGTCCTGTGATTGAATAAATTAAGACTAAAGATGTTAGGAAATCAAGGGACTTACTCAAACGCAGGTCACACATACGTACTCTCATACACACTCACGTAGACTCTCAATACAGCATATTCAAGGTGTTTCTCCTACTGGAATTACAAAGAGCATTTGATTAATGGTGAAAGAAAGGGTGCAAATAACTGAAAGCGATGTCCTGCGTCCTCAAGCTAACTTGGGCTCTTTTGTTCATCTTCACTTGCTCACTCTTGCGTTTTTCAGGTAATGTCTGTTGATCAGAACTATGTTAAAAGCCCCCTTCCAAAGCCAAATAATTAAAATTCAGCAAAACTTTTCCAAGTTTTATGCTAAATATAAAATCTACATTTGAAATTTATAGTTACCATTTTTAATAAATAATCCTTACACCAACACTTTGAGGTAAGTACTGTTATTATCCTTTCATTACAAATGAGAAAACTCGGAGACACATTGAGGTTAAGTAACCTTCCCAAGATCATACAGCTAGTATTGGATTGGGACCCAGGTGGATCTGACCCCAAAGTGTGTGCTGCTTCTTCCTGTCGGCCATGCTGAATATGAACTTAGGGGTCTGTACTTCAGTTATTGATATATTATTAGTCTTTGGTTAGAATGTCATGTAAGCATCTAAAAGACTTAATTTTTCTCTTGGGCTATCTTTATCATTTTGTCTTATCCAACGTTAGCTCTGTTGATTTTATGAAATGTGATTAATTAGGCTTTTTCTCAAACTACACATTTCTCAATGTATTAGTTTGCTAGTGTTGCCATAACAAAATATCATAAATCGGATGACTTAAACAATAGAAATTTAGTTTTTCCTAGTACTGGAGGCTAGAAGTCCAAGGTCAAGGGCTAGGCAGGGTTGGTTCCTTCTGAGAGCCATAAGGGGAGGATCTGTCCCAGGCTTCTCCTTGGCTTGTAGGTGGCTGTCATCTCCCTGTTTGTCTTCCCATGATCTTCTCTCTATTTTATAAGGATACTGATCATATTGGATGAAGGTCCACCCTAATGGCCTCATTTTAACTTGATTACATGGATAAAGACCCTATTTCCTTCCAAAAAAAGTCACATTCTGAGGCACTGGTGTATAGGACTCAACGTATGAATTGGGTGGTGGGGGGCTAATTGAACTCATAATACTGAACTTTGAAATTTTAAGCTACATTTTGTTGTTACCTACATTCTTTGCCCTGGAACTTCAGGATTGCTTGACCTAAGAAATGAATAAATGGAATAGAATTATATGAAATTGGAAATTATATAAAATTGTTAAAGTTCTGGGAATATGACAATTTGTAAATATGCCTGTCTAACAGGATCACAGATAAACTCACCCTGAAACTCAGACTAAAGAGAAATATTTTTCTATTTTGTCTGTGACTGGGCTTGAAGATATTTGTCCAATAAAAGGCTTTGAGCAGTTCTTTTAGGTACTGTATTGCCTTTTTTAGATTAAAATGTTCTGTCTTTCAGATGTCGACCCCCTTCTTTGCTCCTCTATAAAAGTCAATTAGCCTCAACTTAAGTACTTTCAAGCCCCTCTTAGATAGACTCTGACTTAGTCTTCATCCAGTCCCTTTGTCTAGGTGCCCCTGGTCTATACTACAGGGTCCCCTTGCCCATCGTGGTCAGCTCCACATAAGGATTGATGGTGCTCATTTCAGCCTCTCTGTCAGATAAGGAGAAAGCAAGGCGAGCTCTCAGGTGCCATCTAGAACTCTCTCAGCCTGACCATACCACTCCACACTCTTAACTATAGCAGCAAAAGACAGTCATGTAGCACATCTATTTCCACTCATTATCCCAAATAGGTTGGAAGAATCTCTGCCTTTATTATTTACCTCAAGTCATTTATATTTATCCCTTCAAGGTAGAGACCTGGAGAGACAAGTCTGAGACACACACATCTCATTATGTTTCTCTCTCTTCTTCTCCTTACACTTTCTTTGGCTGGAAGGAAAGGGTTTTTCTTACTTCATCTTTCTAGGTCAAATCTTTTTTACCATAGGTCAGCATGATGAGGATTTTAGGCTGGTTAATTTTAAAAAACTGCAGATGAGAAGCAGGCTCTGAGGACTGGAATTTGCTTGCTCTTTGAGAGATATTTGCATTTGTGAAGGAAGGGGAGATTACCTTGTAGGGACCTGAAATTGGCCACCCCAGGATATGTCTCTTTGGCATCAGGATTGTTTTGGGCTGATTGCTTTCGATAAACTGGGACAGGGAAGGAGGCTCTGGGGAGTGGAACTTGCCCTTGTTGGGACACATTTACATTTTTAAGGTAAATCTCTATCTGTAAAAGGTGCCTCCCTCTCTGTACCAGGAAGAAGAAGAGAGATGATCTTGTCCCTAGAAACTCTTAATGGGGAAGGCAAGAACTTAAGTTGGTTGCTGTTTGGCAATCTCATGTAACTGATTTAGGGTGGTGGCTTCTAACCTTTCTAACCTTTACTTAATCCGATTTGATTCTTGTCTAAAAGTCATGGGATCACCCAATGACCAGACCCCACCAGCACTGATACCATTTTAACTTTTTTTCATATTCCTTCCTTTGTCTTGTAAAGAGATAACTCACATACCTGTGCCTTAAATTTAGCTCTAACCCTCAACTTGGGGCAGCAGAAGTGGCAGCAGCAACAGCAATATGCCGGCAGCAGCTCGGCCTGCCCATGGGTCCTGTCCCCATGGCAGCAGTGGAAGCTCTGACTGCCCGTGGGTCCTGTCCCCATGCTATTCTATACTATTCTCTAAATAAAAGAGCACTACTGCCAGAGCTTAAGAGTCTAAGAAATCTTTCTTTCGACTCCTCGGCTCACCGACCCCACATCAAG